>NW_027465822.1:0-18386 GCF_049634645.1 Pelodiscus sinensis
CTACATTTCTATCACCAATCTGGAGGGGAGCTAGAGCGTTAGTGTGGGAACCTTGAGTCTCGAGGGCCACACTCACGTGAGCTGGGGTATTAGGTTCCTCACCCCTGCTTAAAAACAAAACCTCTTACTCTTAAAAATCGATCCCCGTATCTCTGGTCGGACCAGCTTCACGCAGGTCCTCGGGGATGGAAAACTGCAGCAAACTGTATGAACAGAAACAAACAGAAGCCCCAATCGCAGCTGGAGGTGGGGCGAGGCTGCCCCAGCAGGGACACAACGGGGCAGCCGCCCTCCACCAGATCAGGAAAACAACCGCGCCATTCCCCGGCCAGCAGGAAGGCGAGTGCCGCTGGCAAGGCTCCGCAAGGGAGGTGGGCGGCAGAGGGGTGTTTGTGCGCGGCCGCGCGCCTTCAGCGGCAACTCCCCTGGGTGCCCCCTTCTCTAGTCCAGCCAGGCCTAAAATGCTCAGTGCTTAGAAGGCGGGTGGGGAACCTAAGGCCTGGGTGCTTGGGGCTCCTCCACCGTCGCCCCCTCCCCACGCCGTGGGGCTGGAGGCACAAAGCGACTAGGCTGGGCCCTGCAGTGCTCTGGCGCCAGGGGGACGTTTCTTCCGCTCAGCTGGGGCCAGGCAGGGAGGCTTTCTGTCGGTTGGTTTGTCTGTCACCTGTTTGCCCCCCAATTCTCAGCCACTCCCCCCCCTCTCCCCACACGCCCCCACCCAGGACGCTCTCGGCCTCTGCAGGAGGCACAGCCGGGCCACTGGGCGGCACTGCGGGCAGCCAGGGCCAGAGCATCCCCCCCCCACAGCGCCCCCCGCCGAACTGCCCCCCCCCGGGCACAGGGGGGATTCAGCGGGCACCCGGCCCCGCCCCCAGGCAGCGAGCAGCGCGGGGAGCAGGGCTCAGGCCGCCCCGCCCACCCCGCGTGCGGGACACGTTCTGTGCGTGCCCCGCCCGCTGGAACCACCCCTCGAGGGCGCGCGGCTCCCCGGCGGGGGGAAGGGGCACGTGACACTCCCGGGCCCCGGTGGCCCGTAGCCCCCCCTCCCCGAGACACCCACGTGACTGGAGCCCGGGTCAGCTCCCGCGCCGGCACCACCTGGGGGGGGGGTCACAGGGGCGCTGCTCCCCGGGGAGGCAGCAGCGCCGGGGGGCGGGGCCAGAAATCGCCCCCCCACCTCCGTCAGGGGCCGCCCCGCCGATGTCCAGCCTGGGGCCCGGAGAGAAGCAGGCGGGGGGGGGGGGCTCCACGTCACTGCCAGCTCCCGCCCCGCCCCCCAGGCTCCGCCCCTCAGCGCCCCCCGCAGCGTTTTCCCGCCCGCCTCGTGGGCGCGAGCGTCCCGGGAGTTTCCCGCCCAGCCAGCGCCGCCCGCGCCTGCGCTCTCCCGCGCCCCTGTCCCCTCCTGCCCCCCCCCAGTGCCAAGGCCCCCCCCCGGCCCGCTCCCCCTCCCTCCTGCCCCCCCAAGTGCCGAGCACCCCCCCGGCCCCTCACCCCCTCCTGCCCCCCCCAGTGCCGAGCACCCCCCGGCCCCTTCACCCCCTCCTGCCCCCCCAGTGCCGAGCACCCCCCCGGCCCCTCACCCCCTCCTGCCCCCCCAGTGCCGAGCACCCCCCGGCCCCTCACCCCCTCCTGCCCCCCCCAGTGCCGAGCACCCCCCCCCGGCCCCTCACACCCAGCCTGCTCCTACAACCTCACCCCTGTCCAGACACCCCACCCCCAGCCCGCTCCCCCACCTTCCCTCGCGCCCCCTCCTCCCCCGGCCAGACACCAACAAGGGGCGGGCTGGGGGCGGGGGCAGCTTCGCACTCGGACCCAGGATTCGCTCGCGCCCCCCGCGCTTCTCGGACCTTCCTGTCATGGCGGCGCCGGCCGCCCAGTCAGACAACGCCCCCCTGCGACAGCCCATTGGCCGAACAGAGGCAGGATCCCCTTTGCTGACAGCCCATTGGGCGACACTATCCTCCGCCAAGGCTGTCTTCCGAAAGCCCATTGGCTGGCACACAGCCAGGAACCACCCCTAAGTCACAGACAATTCGAGGACAGAGCAGCCCATTATGATCCACCCCGGACAGCCTATTGGTCGAGAGCAGTGGCAGGTCATTCCCCTAGTCACACCGCATTCGCAGACAGAGCTGTCCCGTTAAGATGCAGCCGGGTCAGCCTATTGGGTGCCTCTGATTCAGAACACGCCCCTTAGTCACAGCCCATTCGCGGACAGAACAGTCTGTTATAATCCACCCCGGACAACCTATTGGCCGCCAGCAGCCCCAGAACACGCCTTTAGTCACCGCCCATTGGCGCACGGAGCAGTTCGTTAAGAGTCACTTCGGACAGCCTCAGATTGGGCGCCACAGATTGCGAACACGCCCTTTACTCTCAGCCCATTCGCGGACAGAACAGTCTGTACGATCAGTCCGGGACAGTCTCTCGGCCAGCCTTAGTGTAGGGATAACATAGTCAAGTATGAACAGGATTCCCCAAGTGGAAGTGACTCCCCAGAATTTGTTCCCCCACAACTAAAAGTCCTAAGGAGGAGAAGTTTGTGTGTGGGATCCTGGCGCGGAGCCTGGTGTGTGGGATGAGGGGCCCGCGGGCAGGAGGGGAGAGGGCTGCGCGGAGCCTGGATAATAACGAGCTCTTACTTTGCCTGCTGTCAAAGGGCAAGACTGGGGCCACGTGGCGTGCGGAGCAGGGACAGCAGCTGGGGGCGATGGAATTACACGTGCATTACCCGCAATGACCACCGAGCGGCACTGTGGAGGCGCTTCGGAATTACACGTGCATTACCCGCAATGACCACCGAGCGGCACTGTGGAGGCGCTTCGGAATTACAACGTGCATTACCGCAATGACCACCGAGCGGCACTGTGGAGGCGCTACGGAATTACACGTGCATTACCCGCAATGACCACCGAGCGGGCACTGTGGGGGCGCTACGGAATTACACGTGCATTACCCGCAATGACCACCGAGCGGCACTGTGGGGGCGCTACGGAATTACACGTGCATTACCGCCGGTGACTACCGAGCGGCACTGTTGCTCTGCTAAGGGCCGTTATTTCCGAATAAAAAAGATTGTTCTTAGTGTAGAAATGCCCCATTCCGAACTAAGAACACGCTGGGCGGGGCTATGCCGGGGGGGCGGGGCTATGATAGGGGCGGGGCTCGCTGCGACGTGCCCCGGGAGGCCGCACTCTGAGAACTACAAGTCCCAGGATGCGTCGCTAACACTTGGAGTGACAGGAGCGCGGGACCAACCGCGTCGCTCCCTGGTCAATACCCCGTTGTGATGTCACTTCCGCTGCACCCGCCCACCCGAACAGCGCCGGGCCTGCCCTGGCCCTGCAATGGCCGATGGGAGCTGCGGACAGGGGCACTCAGTTCCCCACAAGCCACTGCGGCTACTTTCCCTACTCCCCCTCATCCGGCCCCTCCCCATTGCTGGGCGTGGCTCCTGCCTCAGAGACGGCAGCGTCCGCAGCTGATGCCCCGCCCCCACTCGGGAGAGGAGACTCCGCGGCAACCCTTCCCCCCCAAACTCCTCCCCGCCCGTGCAGTCTGATCCCCCCTCAAACTACTCCCCCCCGTGCAGTCTGATCCCCCCCAAACTCCTCCCCGCCCGTGCAGGTCCGATCCCCCAAACTCTTCCCCGCCCCGTGCAGTGCGATCCCCCCAAATTCCTCTCCCCCCGAGCAGTATGATCCCCCCAAACTCCTCCCCGCCCCCGTGCAGTCCGATCCCCCCCAAACTCCTCCCCCCCGTGCAGTCTGATCCTCCCCCCCGTGCAGTCTGATCCCCCCCAAACTCCTCCCCGCCCCGTGCAGTCTGATCCCCCCCAAACTCCTCCGCGCCCCGTGCAGTCCGATCCCCCAAACTCTTCCCCGCCCTGTGCAGTCCGATCCCCCCAAACTCCTCCCCGCCCCGTGCAGTCTGATCTCCCCCAAAACTCCTCCCCGCCCCGTGCAGTCTGATCCCCCAAACTGCGCTCCGCCCCGTGCAGTCTGAACCCCTCCCCAAACTCCTCCCCGCCCCGTGCAGTCTGATCCCCCCCAAACTCCTCCCCGCTCCGTGCAGTCTGATCCCCCCCAAACTCCTCTCCCCCCCCGTGCAGTCTGATCCCCCCCCACACTCCCCTCCGCCCCGTGCAGTCTGATCCCCCCCAAAGCTCCTCCCTGCCCCGTGCAGTCTGATCCTCCCCCCAAACTCCTCCCCGCTCCGTGCAGTCTGATCCTCCCCCCCCGTGCAGTCTGATCCCCCCAAACTCCTCCCCGCTCCGTGCAGTCTGATCCCCCAAACTCCTCTCCCCCCCCGTGCAGTCTGATCCCCCCAAACTCCTCCCCGCCCCGTGCAGTCCGATGCCCCCCAAACTCCTCTCCGCCCCGTGTAGTCTGATCCCCTCCCCAAACTCCTCTCCGCCCCGTGCAGTCTGAACCCCCCAAACGCCTCCCCGCCCCGTGGAGTCTGATCCTCCCCCCCGTGCAGTCTGAACCCCTCCCCAAACTCCTCGCCGCCCCGTGGAGTCTGATCCTCCCCCCCGTGCAGTCTGATCCCCCCCCAACTCCTCCCCGCCCCGTGCAGTCTGATCCTCCCCACGTGCAGTCTGATCCCCCCCAAACTCCTCTCCCCCCCGTGCAGTCTGATCCCCCCCAAACTCCTCCCCCGCAGAGCCTGCAGTGCGGGATGAGGGGCCGGGGGCAGGAGGGGAGAGGGCTGTGCGGAGCCTGCAGTGCGGGATGAGGGGGCCATGGGCAGGAGGGGAGAGGGCTGCGCGGAGCCTGCAGTGCGGGATGAGGGGCCGGGGGCAGGAGGGGAGAGGGCTGCGCGGAGCCTGCAGTGCGGGATGAGGGGGCCGGGGGCAGGAGGGGAGAGGGCTGTGCGGAGCCTGGAGTGCGGGATGAGGGGGCCATGGGCAGGAGGGGAGAGGGCTCCGCGGAGCCTGGAAATAACGAGCTTCTTACTTTGCCTGCTGTCAAAGGGCAAGACACCGCGGCAACCTCCCCCCCAAACTCCTCCCCGCCCCGTGCAGTCTGAACCCCCCAAACTCCTCCCCGCCCCGTGCAAGTCTGAACCCCCCGAAACTCCTCCCAGCCCCGTGCAGTCTGCTCCCCCCCACCAAACTCCTCCCGCCCCATGCAGTCTGCTCCCCCCCACCAAACTCTCTCCGCCCCGTGCAGTCTCCTCCCCCCCACCAAACTCCTCCCCGCCCAATGCAGTGTGAACCCCCCCAAATTCCTCTCCGCCCCGTGCAGTCTTGAACCCCCCCCCAAATTCCTCTCCGCCCCGTGCAGTCTGCTCCCTCCAAACTCCTCCCCGCCCCGTGCAGTCTGTTCCCCTCCCCAAACTCCTCCCCGCCCCCTGCAGACTGATCACCCCCAAAATTTCTCTCCGCCGCGTGCAGTCCGATCCCCCCCAACCTCCTCTCCGCCCCGTGCAGTCCGATCCCCCTCCCAAAGTCCTCCCCGCCCCGTGCAGTCCGATCCCCCCCAAGCTCCTCCCCCCCGTGCAGTCCGCTCCCCCCCACCAAACTGCTCTCCGCCCCGTGCAGTCTGCTCCCCCCGAAACTCCTCCCCGCCCCGTGCAGTCTGCTCCCCCCAACTCCTCCCCGCCCCGTGCAGTCTGCTCCCCTCACCACCAAACTCCTCTCCTCGCCCCGTGCAGTCTGATCCCCCTCTAAACTCCTCCCCCCCGTGGCAGTCTGATCCCCCCCCAAACTGCTCCCCACCCCGTGCAGTCTGATCCCCCCCAAACTGCTCCCCACCCCGTGCAGTCTGCTCCCCCCAACTCCTCCCCGCCCCGTGCAGTCTGATCCCCCCCACCAAACTCCTCTCCGCCCCGTGCAGTCTGATCCCCCCCACCAAACTCCTCCCCGCCCCGTGCAGTCTGCTCCCCCTCACCACCAAACCCTCTCCGCCCCCGTGCAGTCTGCTCCCCCCCAAAACTCCTCCTCCCCCCGTGCAGTCTGCTCCCCCCAAACTCCTCCCCCCGTGCAGTCTGATCCCCCCAAACTCCTCGCCCCGTGCAGTCTGATCTCCTACCCCCCACAAAACTCCTCCCCCCCGTGCAGTCTGATCCCCCCCCAAACTCCTCGCCCCGTGCAGTCTGATCTCCTACCCCCCACAAAACTCCTCCCCCCGTGCAGTCTGATCCCCCCCAAACTCCTCGCCCCGTGCAGTCTGATCTCCTACCCCCCTCCAAACTCCTCCCCCCCGTGCAGTCTGATCCCCTACCCCCCCCAAACTCCTCCCCGCCCCATGCAGTCTGATCCCCCCACCACCACCAAACTCCTCTCCCCCCCATGCAGTCTGCTCCCCCCAACACCAAATTCCCAGCCGGCTTGTGTGGGGACTGGCAGCGGGACAGGCTGATGCTGCTGTTGCCTTCGAAAGTGCAGCGGGGAGCGTGAGGCGGGTGGGGGGGGAGGGGGGGCGGCTGCCTCTGCTGCGTCTCGTTCACAAGCCCAGAGGGGCCGCGCGAGGATTTTCCGGAGACCCCGAGGAGTTTTCTGCCGCTCACTTCTGTGTCCCAGCTGAGTTCCTGCCGGTCAGTGGCCCCGCCCCCAGACCAGGCCACGCCCCTGCATTAATGACGGAGCCTGGGACCCGTCTGTGTGCCCCACAAACCACGTGTCACTCGCCGGGGAGCCGATAGAACGTGCCCCCGCGTTCCATCATTTGCATGCACCGCGCCAGGGCAATGACGTCACTAGCAGTGCGCTGCTGTTCGTAGCCGGCAGTGGCAGCTTCGCACCGAGCCGGGCCACGAGGCAGCGGGCGCAGCGCTGGGGGCGGAGCTACAGGGGAGCGGCCCGGCCGGGCGGGGTGCACACTGGGGCGCCCAAGGGCTGAGATCCGGGCGGGGCAGCGTCACGCTCTGACCTCCTGCCGCCTCCCGCCGCCGCTCCCTTGGGGCCGGGTGGCACGGACCGGAAGCCGCTGCACTGCCCGGATTTCCTGGGGAACACGCTCCCTTGTGACGTCAGGGCCTGCCACAGAGGCAGGGCGCCACCCCCGGCCAAGCAAGGAGCAGAGCTAGGGTTGCCAGATGGTTCATCACCAAAATACCAGACACGCCTGACATGACATCACAATCTGCATTCCATCTGATTTAGAAAATACCAGACATTCATCAGAGAGTAGCCGCGTTAGTCTGAATCTGCAAAAGCAGCGAGGAGTCCTGTGGCACAGAACTCCTTGCCGCTTTCGCGGACATTTATATTTTCTCAATTTGTTTCCCCGAAGAAAAAGCTGAAAGCCTGGACCGTCCAGTTCAAAACCGGACACCTGGCAACCATAAGCAGAGTGGTGCCTTGTCGGAGCGGTTCCAGCCTCCGCTCTGCTGTCCTTCCTCTGCCCCACGTACCACGGGAGCTGGTGGCCTACGCTGGCTGCACCGCCGCAGGAAACCTCCAACCCCAGTCGCTGTCCCAGCCAGGCACCCCGTGTCTGAACCCGTCCCGCCTGGCCCCGTGTCTCCTGCCTACCACCCGCTGACCTGGCACCAGCTGAGCGCTCGTACCTGGGCACCTTCCGGTCACGGTTCCCAGTCGGTTGCTGTCAGGCTGTGGACCGAGCAAACGTCACTTCCGGTCCGTGGGACTGAACGCACGTGGCGCCGGCATGATGCGAGGCCGCTCCTTGTTGCCCCACGTCGGATACAAAAGGAGCAGCTACCGCGCGGCAGTTAGGGCCTCGTGCTGAAACGCGCTGCAGCAGTGCTACTCTTCCCTGCCCCTCTCATCCCAGTTGCATGCTCCAGATGGGAGGGGGAGGGGTGTCGCTTTCCAGGAGCTACTGCTGCCAGGGCACCGTCTGACTGGCACACGTCAGACGCACACGCCCGTGCAACAGCCACTCACCCTGCCAAATGCTCACACGCAGGGATGCGTGTACACACTCACAAACGCGAATTAACAGATTAACACGCCTGGGCGCCCACTCGTGCCCTCGCTCAGATGCCCACACACGCATCTGCTCAATCTGCCCGCACGCAGGCACGTGCACACACACGCAAATGGACGCTTGCGGACGCACACACTTGCACTCATATTTACGTGCGGCACGCATGCACGCCGAGTAACAGTCGCCTAGAAGGACTCACCAATAATATCAAACTCAAAAGCCAAAGATTAGATCAATTAGGGAGACAACTATTCCCACGAGGCCCTAATCCATGGCTGGGGCTCCTCGGTGCTGCTGGGAGACCAAGTCTTTATTTCAATCCCAGTTTTGCCAACTCTCGGCATGCGTGACGCTAGGTCAATTGGCAGCCTACTCACTTAGTTTTCCGTATGATCCTAGACACGTTAAGTATCGCCAGCCAGGAGATTCGGGGAGGGTGGCGGGGGGGGGGGGGGGGGGGGATTAATGACATTTTAAAAATACAAAAATCGGTGTTCAGTTTCTGTTGTAGATAAACCTATGTACTTCATATGACTTGACACTGTGCCTCTCCATATAACCTTGTAACTTTGTATTAATCCATATGAACCTTGTCACTTTGTATTAGAACTTGAATCCATTATAACCTTATAACTTAGTTTTCTACATAGGGTTCTAATACAGAGTATATAGTTAAAGAGGTAAAAATGTCATTTGCTAGGAGTAGAATAAGATCTTTCCCCCACTCTCTCCCCCCACTCTGTAATCAATTGCCCAGTTGAATGAACGAGGTGTGAATGAGTAACACTTGGGAGCCAAGCACCTCTGGAGAGCTACACCAGTTGAAAAGGGGGTAGAAGCCGGTAGAAGCCAGACCCAAGGTGTCAAGAGGGCTCAAGAAAGAAGAGCAGACATATTGAAGGCCTTGGGGATTAGAAGCAAGCACCTTCTTTGGAAAACACCCTCTCTTAACAGACAGCACCCACAAAGGGACCAAAGGACACAGACCCAGATTTTGAATCTGGGATATATTTGCATAAGAGGGAAGCTGCTATAAAAGTGAGTTGTCTTGCAGAGGACTCCGGGTCTCATCTTGTCACCATCGGAGCATCGATCCGGATCAGCAGAAGCCCGGCTCCACCCCTCCCCCATCTAACTCACCTGGCCAGTGAAGTTAAGGGGAGCAACAAGTTGGTAACAACAGCAAGACGGAGTGTGCTTGTGCACGTGTGTGTGTGTGTGTGTGTGAGAGTGAGTGACACAGAATAATCAATACTTATCATATGCATGTGGTAAATATATATATATATATATATATAAAAATTAATGTGTGTGTGTGTGATCAATAAATGTGGCGTGTTGCCTTATCCCTCTGAAAAAGATCCCGAGTACTTCTTTTAAGTACAACACTGTGACTTTTGTACTTCGTATTTTCAAGTTCTTCCACCACGAGCCAGAGGGCCTTTTCTCAGGGACCCGTACCACGCTCGCAAACGTCTGTGCGGCCCTCCCTCGATACTTACCTTGAGCCAATTGCTATTTGCTCTTCTTCCATAGATCGCTGTCTGGTTTCCATCTGCCGGCAGGGTCTCGGGAGGGTGGCTCCTTTCGGTCTCTGCCACCACATGGCCAGCCTCTCATCTCCTCCAAGTCTACAGGGACCGAAAAAGAGACAGAGAACGGTTAGGAGCTAGGCCACCCTAGATGTGTGGAAAGGACAGACACGTGCGTCACCTGGCTGCTGCTCACTGGAGCCCAGTGTTGCCTCTAACATTTCCCCTCCAGGAGCGGAGTGAGTTTTGTCTCGTGCTCCAAGATCGAGGTCACGTGCCCTTCTTCGGATGCCTGCCACCCAGGCGAAGACATGTCTCGTCTGTGTTTTTAAAACGTTCTGGAAGAAAGAGTACTAACACAAGGGAGAATTAACAAGGTCATTTAAACTGTAAATATTTGTTTGATATGAAGTCAAATAAAAGGAAAATTAATACTGCAACATTTTCAGTGGCCAACCTCCTCTCCTCTCCTCTCCTCTCCTCTCCTCTCCTTTCCCCTCCCCTCCCCTCCCCTCCCCTGCCCTGCCCCCTCCAGCTGGCCTAGATGATCTCTCCGGGTCCCTTATGGTAAAGCCCGCCCCGGGACCCTGTGCTGAGGTGACAAGTTCTTCACGAGATACTGGGTATGTAAACTTTTTACGGAAAAGCGTCCGTGGCCAATCTAGACGCGCTTTTCTGCAAAAAAGCCCCAATCGCCATTTTCGCCATCGGGGCTTTTTTGCGGAAAAGAACTCTCTGCTGTCTACACTGGCCCTTTTGCGCAGAAGTCTTTCGGAAAAAGACTTTTGCCCGAACGGGAGCAGCATAGTATTCCCGCAGAAGCACTGACAATCTTACATGAGATCGTCAGTGCTTTTGCGGAAATTCAAGCGGCCAGTGTAGACAGCTGGCAAGTTTTTCCGCAAAAGCAGATGATTAGCACACTTTCCTAGTTGAAAATCCAAGGAGAAGAAAGGGGAGAATTGCAAATCAAGACTCTCTTAAGGTGTCTGAAAGCTACTTTGGTCTGGGCCGGTACTCAGTGGTACCAAGGCAGACTTTTCTGTGGCTCGGTTGTCTAATGCCACACTAGAACAAGTCTACCACACCGAACGAAAGAGCAGACAATTACATGAAAGGGAAAAAAGGTGGCTTGGCAGAGAATTTGCTTCCGGACAAAAACAAGAGACTGCGGTGGTTAAAGAAGAACGGGAGGCATACCTGTGCATAAACCAATTCACCAGAAACCTTCTGAACAACCAGTTCAGTCACATGTCCTTACAGGGACAAGCACCTTAATGACGGTAGCCCTGACATTTTATTTTGCAGACGATTCTACTTGTGGAAGGGCTGCTGGAGTGAAACTTGAGGCCCAAGCAGGAGGAAAGTTTGATTTTCTAGTACCAAATAGAAAAACAATAATAGAACAAAAAGGCTAAAAGATGCCTAAGGGCGGAGATAGGGTCCAGAATGACTTAGACAAATTGGAGGATTGGGCCACAAGAAATCTGATGAGGTTCAACAAGGACAAGTGTACAGTCCTGCACTTGGGATGGAAGAATCCCAAGCATAGTTACAAGCTGGGGACCAACCAGTTAAGTAGTAGTTCTGCAGACAGGACCTGGGGGTTACAGTGGATGAGAAGCTGGAGATGAGTCAACAGTGTGCCCTTGTAGCCAAGAAGGCTAATGGCATATTAGGTTGCATTAAGAGGAGCATTGCCAGTAGATCCAGAGATGTCATTATTCCCCTTTATTCGGCTTTGGTGGGGCCACATCTGGAGTACTGTGTCCAGTTCTGGGCCCCCCACTACAGAAGGGATGTGGACACATTGGAGAGGGTCCAGCAGAGGACAACCAAAACGATTAGGGGGCTGGAGCAATTGCTCTATGAAGAGGCTGAGGGATTTAGGTTTCTTTAGTCTGAAGAGGAGACCATGAGGGGGGATTTTATAGTAGCCTTCAACTTCCTTATAAGGACACAGGAACGCAAGGTAACCTGTTCTCCCAACTCTCGCTTTCAGACGGGGTGGGGAACCTTATTGGGGGGGCGGAAGGCACACACTAGTAGGGTTGCCAGATGGTTTCAGCAAAAAAAAAAAAAAAAAAGGGGCCAGGAAAATTTTTGTTGAGGGAAAGAAGCCAACCAAACAAAAAAACCCCACCAGGAACATTTTTGTTGAGCAAAATCCAGTTGTGACCCCTTTAATTAGTCAGCCAATCTCCCCGCCCCGGCTTATTTCTGCTGGGCACAGAGGAAAAGCAGAAAATACTGGACATTTTGTATGTCCGGTATTTTCTAAATTTATTTACCGGACAAAAAGTGCAACTACCGGGCTGTCTGGCTCAGTGCTAGACACCTGGCAACCCTACACACAAGTGTGAAGAAAAAAAAATCCCAAACCCCACCATCCGCATTAACACATGCCCCAACTGAGAAGGAGGAAGAGGCTTCCCACATTCCCCTCGCACACAAGGCTTCCCTTGTGAGGAGGGGGGGGCGGGGCGGGGCGGGGCAGGCTAGCAGAATTTGTCTGCTCCAATCTGGCCACCCAGAGAAATAAAAAAGCAAATTGAAAGAGCCAGACGAATACCTAGAAACCATCTACTTCAAGACAGACCCAAGAAAACCAACAATAGAACACCACTTGAATAGAACACCACTTGTCATCACCTACAACCCCCAACTTAAACCTGTCCAACACATTATCAATAAACTACAGCCTATATTGGAACAGGATACCATACTCAAAGAGGCTCTGGGAGACAGACCCATAGTCTCCTATAGACAACCACCTAACCTCAAGATCATTCTTACCAACCACCACAGGACATACCACACTAATACCAACCCTGGTACCTTCCCTTGCAACAAACCCCGTTGCCAGCTTTGTCCACATATTCATTCTGCTGATACCATTATTGGACCCAACCAAGTGAGTTATAAGATCAAGAACACATATTCCTGCGCATCCAGAAATATAATCTATGCTATCGTGTGCCGAAAGTGTCCGTCTGCTATGTACATTGGACAAACATCTCAGACACTTCGCCAAAGGATTAATGCCCACAAAACAGATATCAGACAAGATCACAAAGAGAAAACAGTTTCTTGCCATTTTAACCAGAAAGGACACTCTCTCAATGACTTGACCACCTGCATTCTGCTACAAAGACCTTTTACATCTGCACTTGAAAGGGAATCCTCTGAACTGTCATTCATGTTAAAATTCGACACTTTCCAACAACGACTTAGTTCAAATGTTTGTTATCTCACCCATTACCAAGATAGTTTCCCCAATTATCACCTCTAATACCATTAACTCACAAACATCCCACTCTCCCTACCTCTAATATCATCAATTCACAGACACTTACCTTCCTTCCCCCTCCCCCCCACCGCATCCCCCTCCTGTTCTGCAATGTGATTTGTCCTTTTCATATTTGTTCTTTTTTTTAATTGTATCCTTTGGTATATACGGTTGTGACTACTTTCTTCCACTATTTGATCTGAGGAAGTGGGTCTGGCCCACGAAAGCTCATCATCTAATAAACCATCTTGTTAGTCTTTAAAGTGCTACATTGTCCTGCATTTTGCTTCAACTACCCCAGGCTAACACGGCTACATTTCTATCACCAATCTGGAGGGGAGCTAGAGCGTTAGTGTGGGAACCTTGAGTCTCGAGGGCCACACTCACGTGAGCTGGGGTATTAGGTTCCTCACCCCTGCTTTAAAAACAAAACCTCTTACTCTTAAAAATCGATCCCCGTATCTCTGGTCGGACCAGCTTCACGCAGGTCCTCGGGGATGGAAAACTGCAGCAAACTGTATGAACAGAAACAAACAGAAGCCCCAATCGCAGCTGGAGGTGGGGCGAGGCTGCCCCAGCAGGGACACAACGGGGCAGCCGCCCTCCACCAGATCAGGAAAACAACCGCGCCATTCCCCGGCCAGCAGGAAGGCGAGTGCCGCTGCAAGGCTCCGCAAGGGAGGTGGGCGGCAGAGGGGTGTTTGTGCGCGGCCGCGCGCCTTCAGCGGCAACTCCCCTGGTGCCCCCTTCTCTAGTCCAGCCAGGCCTAAAATGCTCAGTGCTTAGAAGGCGGGTGGGGAACCTAAGGCCTGGGTGCGTGGGGCTCCTCCACCGTCGCCCCCTCCCCACGCCGTGGGGCTGGAGGCACAAAGCGACTAGGCTGGGCCCTGCAGTGCTCTGGCGCCAGGGGGACGTTTCTCCGCTCAGCTGGGGGCCAGGCAGGGAGGCTTTTCTGTCGGTTGGTTTGTCTGTCACCTGTTTGCCCCCCAATTCTCAGCCACTCCCCCCCCTCTCCCCACACGCCCCCACCCAGGACGCTCTCGGCCTCTGCAGGAGGCACAGCCGGGCACTGGGCGGCACTGCGGGCAGCCAGGGCCAGAGCATCCCCCCCCACAGCGCCCCCCGCCGAACTGCCCCCCCCCCCCGGCCACAGGGGGGATTCAGCGGGCACCCGGCCCCGCCCCCAGACAGCGAGCAGCGCGGGGAGCAGGGCTCAGGCCGCCCCGCCCCCCCGCGTGCGGGACACGTTCTGTGCGTGCCCCGCCCGCGGGAACCACCCCTCGAGGGCGCGCGGCTCCCCGGCGGGGGGAAGGGGCACGTGACACTCCCGGGCCCCGGTGGCCCGCAGCCCCCCCTCCCCGAGACACCCACGTGACTGGAGCCCGGGTCAGCTCCCGCGCCCGGCACCACCTGGGGGGGGGGGTCACAGGGGCGCTGCTCCCCGGGGAGGCAGCAGCGCCGGGGGGGGGGCAGAAATCGCCCCCCCACCTCCGTCAGGGGCCGCCCCGCCGATGTCCAGCCTGGGGCCCGGAGAGAAGCAGGCGGGGGGGGGGGGGCTCCACGTCACTGCCAGCTCCCGCCCCGCCCCCCAGGCTCCGCCCCTCAGCGCCCCCCGCAGCGTTTTCCCGCCCGCCTCGTGGGCGCGAGCGTCCCGGGAGTTTCCCGCCCAGCCAGCGCCGCCCGCGCCTGCGCTCTCCCGCGCCCTGTCCCCTCCTGCCCCCCCCAGTGCCAAGGCCCCCCCCGGCCCCTCCCCCTCCCTCCCTCCTGCCCCCCCAGTGCCGAGCACCCCCCCGGCCCCTCACCCCCTCCTGCCCCCCCCAGTGCCGAGCACCCCCCGGCCCCTCACCCCCTCCTGCCCCCCCAGTGCCGAGCACCCCCCCGGCCCCTCACCCCCTCCTGCCCCCCCAGTGCCGAGCACCCCCCCCCCGGCCCCTCACACCCAGCCTGCTCCTACACCTCACCCCTGTCCAGACACCCCACCCCCAGCCCGCTCCCCCACCTTCCCTCGCGCCCCCTTCTCCCCCTGTCCAGACACCCCACCCCCAGCCCGCTCCCCCACCTTCCCTCGCGCCCCCTCCTCCCCCGGGCCAGACACCAACAAGGGGCGGGCTGGGGGCGGGGCAGCTTCGCACTCGGACCCAGGATTCGCTCGCGCCCCCGCGCTTCTCGGACCTTCCTGTCATGGCGGCGCCGGCCGCCCAGTCAGACAACGCCCCCCCTGCGACAGCCCATTGGCCGAACCAGAGGCAGGATCCCCTTTGCTGACAGCCCATTGGGCGACACTATCCTCCGCCAAGGCTGTCTTCCGAAAGCCCATTGGCTGGCACACAGCCAGGAACCACCCCTGAGTCACAGACAATTCGAGGACAGAGCAGCCCATTAAGATCCACCCCGGACAGCCTATTGGTCGAGAGCAGTGGCAGGTCATTCCCCCTAGTCACACCGCATTCGCAGACAGAGCTGTCCGTTAAGATGCAGCCGGGTCAGCCTATTGGGTGCCTCTGATTCAGAACACGCCCCTTAGTCACAGCCCATTCGCGGACAGAACAGTCTGTTATAATCCACCCCGGACAACCTATTGGCCGCCAGCAGCCCCAGAACACGCCTTTAGTCACCGCCCATTGGCGCACGGAGCAGTCCGTTAAGAGTCACCTCGGACAGCCTCAGATTGGGCGCCACAGATTGCGAACACGCCCTTTACTCTCAGCCCATTCGCGGACAGAACAGTCTGTTACGATCAGTCCGGGACAGTCTCTCGGCCAGCCTTAGTGTAGGGATAACATAGTCAAGTATGAAACATGATTCCCCAAGTGGAAGTGACTCCCCAGAATTTGTTCCCCACAACCAAAAGTCTAAGGAGGAGAAGTTTGTGTGTGGGATCCTGGCGCGGAGCCTGGTGTGTGGGATGAGGGGGCCGGGGGCAGGAGGGGAGAGGGCTGCGCGGAGCCTGGTGTGTGGGATGAGGGGGCCGCGGGCAGGAGGGGAGAGGGCTGCGCGGAGCCTGGAAATAACGAGCTTCTTACTTTGCCTGCTGTCAAAGGGCAAGACTGGGGCCACGTGGCGTGCGGAGCAGGGACAGCAGCTGGGGGCGATGGAATCACACGTGCATTACCCGCAATGACCACCGAGTGGCACTGTGGAGGCGCTACGGAATTACACGTGCATTACCCGCAATGACCACCGAGCGGCACTGTGGAGGCGCTACGGAATTACACGTGCATTACCCGCAATGACCACCGAGCGGCACTGTGGAGGCGCTACGGAATTACACGTGCATTACCCGCAATGACCACCGAGTGGCACTGTGGAGGCGCTACGGAATTACACGTGCATTACCCGCAATGACCACCGAGCGGCACTGTGGGGGCGCTACGGAATTACACGTGCATTACCCGCAATGACCACCGAGCGGCACTGTGGGGGCGCTACGGAATTACACGTGCATTACCGCCGGTGACTACCGAGCGGCACTGTTGCTCTGCTAAGGGCCGTTATTTCCAAATAAAAAAGATTGTTCTTAGGGTAGAAATGCCCCATTCCGAACTAAGACCCTCTGAGCATAGACACTGAATCCATGTCACACAGGAAATGGTATTTCAATGTAAATGTTCTACAGCACAAGCCTTACAAAGTACGTACTCCCCGCAGTCACTCCCAATGGAGTCCCGGGAAGCACTGGGGAGTAACTAACAGCACCTCTATAAGACGTTCGAAATAACGGGCTTGCCTTGTGGATGCTCACGTTATCACTTTCTTAAGTGATGTATTTCAGAATAACAGGCTTCTTATTTTTTGTGACATGAGAGTTTATTGTTCCAGAATAATGCCATTGTAGAAATTGCTCTTTTTATATGGCAATATTGTGGGTGCTCCACTGTCGCAAATAGCTCCTTCCTAGGGCCATTAAAGTAATTACGCTCTAGTGTTTCCTGGAGCTCTAAATCAAGGTAGCACAGCCACTTTAGGGAAGCCTGCCTCAGAGTAATTAAAACCAGCCAAAATATCTGAGAAGCCTTGTATTCTGAAATAGAATATGCTATTCTGAAATTGTAATGGGGAAATGCTAAAACAAGTGTGTAGTGTAGACATACTTTGACTCAAAGTAGCATGTCCTTACTAAGGGAGCCTACCTCTCACAAATTTTGATGCTTCCCTGTTGTGGGAACACACTATTTTGAAAAATATTTTCAAATACTTTAACCCCCAAAACACCTTATTTGAAATAATTCCCCAGTGTGAACATAGCCAAACATTACAGCTACAATGTAATGCTTGGCTATTTCCATAGATCCAAGAATCCCAAAATATCAATCCATGCTTTTCTTTCTTCTATTAATAAACCTTTAGATTCTAAAGGATTGGCCCTGCGTGATCTTGTGGGTAAGATCCAAAGTGTAAACTGACCGGGGATTTGTGGCTGGTTCTTTGGGACCGGAAAGACCCGTTCGGGGAAGGTGAGATTGGGTTCTACAACCCCCTCACCTGTGTGCAGGCCCGGGGCTAATTGTGGCACAGGGAGAGCTGGGGTGTCTGAGGGGTTTTGCTCCAATAGATCACAATCTACCAGTAGATGTTGAGGCTCTAAGAGTAGCTCTTCAGCCCTCTCTGAACTGCGTGCGTGCGCAGTACATTTACATTAGATTTCCTCATTTGAGGAGCAGCTACTCACCGAGCAACAACACAGGGGTGTAGCTGCAAGGAATGGTGGGAGCTGGGAGGTCTGGAGGACTGAAACACCCCAGCCAGCTGACTGTGGCTTTCAGCAGAAAGACGCTGCCCCGCGCTCCAGCTGATCGGCGGCTTCTCCTCTGCCCCTGCCCACGTGGAGCTTGGTGCACCCTGCCTGAGCGCCACGACCAGCTCTCCGGGCAGCCGCTTCTCTTCACTCCAGCCTGGCTGCCCTGCGGTCAGTCCGGAGGGAGCGCGGGTCGGAGGCTTCCCTCCATCGCTGGTGTAGGGAACTCCCTGCCCCCAACCTTGTTTCCTGTCCTCTGCCCCAAACCTGTCCCCCGGCCCCTCCCCCTCCCTCCTGCCCCCCCGAGTGCCAAGGCCCCCCCCCAGCCCCTCACCCCCTCCTGCCCCCCCAGTGCCAAGCACCCCCCCGACCCCCCTCCCCCTCCTACCCCCCCAGTGCCAAGCATCCCCCGGCCCCCCACCCCCTCCTGCCCCCCCAGTGCCAAGCACCCCCCCACCCCTCACCCCCTCCTGCCCCCCCCAGTGCCAAGCATCCCCCCGGCCCCCCTCCCCCTCCTGCCCTCCCAGTGCCAAGCACCCCCCCCACCCCTCACCCCCTCCTGCCCCCCCCAGTGCCAAGCATCCCCCCGGCCCCCCTCCCCCTCCTGCCCCCCCAGTGTCAAGCACCCCCCCGGCCCCCCTCCCCCTCCTGCCCCCCCAGTGCCAAGCATCCCCCGGCCCCTCACCCCCTCCTGCCCCCCCCAGTGCCAAGCATCCCCCCGGCCCCCCTCCCCCTCCTGCCCCCCCACTGCCAAGCACCCCCCCGGCCCCTCACCCCCTCCTGCCCCCCCAGTGCCAAGCACCCCCCAGCCCCTCACCCCCTCCTGCCCCCCCAGTGCCAAGCACCAAGCCCCTCTAGGATACAAGAATCCAGTTATCCCCTGAAGAAAAGTGATTTTGATTCCAACCAGACTTGGACTCGACCTGACAGAG
>NW_027465823.1:0-104366 GCF_049634645.1 Pelodiscus sinensis
CCCCCGGCTCTGAGACCCCCCAGTGCTGAGCCCCCCTCAGTGCTGTACCCCCCCCGTGCAGAACCCCCCCGGCACTGTGCCCCCCCGGTGCTGAGCCCCCCCAGGCTCTGAGCCCCCCAGTGCTGAGCCCCCCCCTAGTGCTGTACCCCCCCGTGCAGAACCCCCCCGGCGCTGTGCCCCCCCTGGCTCTGAGCCCCCCCAGTGCTGAGCCCCCCTCAGTGCTGTATCCCCCCGTGCAGAACCCCCCTGGTGCTGTGCCCCCCCCCAGCTCTGAGCCCCCCCAGTGCTGAGCCCCCCCCAGTGCTGTACCCCTCCGTGCAGAACCCCCCCCCAGCACTGAGCCCCCCTTGGCTCTGTGCCCCGCCCCGGTGCTGTACCCCCCCCCAGCACTGAGCCCCCCCCTGGCTCTGTGCCCCGCCCCGGTGCTGTACCCCCCCCAGCACTGAGCCCCCCCTGGCTCTGTACCCCGCCCCGGTGCTGTGCCCCCCCGGCTGTGAGCCCCCCCAGCACTGAGCCCCCCCTGGCTCTGTGCCCCCCCGGTGCTGTACCCCCCCCAGCACTGAGCCCCCCCCGGCTCTGTGCCCGCCCCGGTGCTGTACCCCCCCAGCACTGAGCCCCCCCCGGCTCTGTGCCCCGCCCCGGTGCTGTACCCCCCCGGCTGTGAGCCCCCCCAGCACTGAGCCCCCCCTGGCTCTGTGCCCCGCCCCGGTGCTGTACCCCCCCCAGCACTGAGCCCCCCCTGGCTCTGTACCCCCCCCGGTGCTGTACCCCCCCCAGCACTGAGCCCCCCCTGGCTCTGTACCCCCCCCGGTGCTGTACCCCCCCCAGCACTGAGCCCCCCCTGGCTCTGTGCCCCCCCCGGTGCTGTACCCCCCCCCAGCACTGAGCCCCCCCTGGCTCTGTACCCCCCCCGGTGCTGTACCCCCCCACTCACCGCTTCATGGAGCTGTAATACTGGCTGATGAAGTCGCGGGCCATGGCCAGCAGCTCCTCCTGGGTCCGGGGCCCCTCGCCCGCCTGGCAGACCAGGTGCCTGGGGAACATGAGCGAGCCCAGACAGCGCCGCCCGCCGCAGGCCAGCTCCTGCCCCAGAGAGAGAGAGGCTGGGGCCAGGGAGTCACCCGCCCCCCCCCCGCCGGGCAGGCGCCTCCCCAGCGGGGCCCCGAACTGTGCCCCGCACCCCGCCCTGCCGGCGCCCCTCAGTCCCAGCCCCCCACCCTGGGACCCCCGCCCTGCCGGCGCCCCTCGGTCCCACCCCCCCACCCTGTGATGAGGGGGAGGGAGTTTTGGGGGTTCAGGGGGCTGCATGCAGGGGGGCGCTCAGTGCCCGGATGTTCCTGGTTCAATGTGACGAGGGGGAGGGAGTTTTGGGGGTTCAGGGGGCTGCATGCAGGGGGGTGCTCAGTGCCCGGATGTCCCTGGTTCAGTGTGACGAGGGGGAGGGAGTTTTGGGGGTTCAGGGGGCTGCATGCGGGGGGGCGCTCAGTGCCCGGATGTTCCTGGTTCAATGTGACGAGGGGGAGGGAGTTTTGGGGGTTCGGGGGGCTGCATGCAGGGGGGCGCTCAGTGCCCGGATGTTCCTGGTTCAATGTGACGAGGGGGAGGGAGATTTGGGGGTTCAGGGGGCTGCATGCAGGGGGGCGCTCAGTGCCCGGATGTTCCTGGTTCAATGTGATGAGGGGGAGGGAGTTTTGGGGGTTCAGGGGGCTGCATGTAGGGGGGGCGCTCAGTGCCTGGATGTCCCTGGTTCAATGTGACGAGGGGGAGGGAGTTTTGGGGGTTCAGGGGGCTGCATGCAGGGGGGCGCTCAGTGCCCGGCTGTTCCTGGTTCAATGTGACGAGGGGGAGGGAGTTTTGGGGGTTCGGGGGGGCTGCATGCAGGGGGGCTCAGTGCTCGGATGTTCCTGGTTCAATGTGACGAGGGGGAGGGAGTTTTGGAGGTTCAGGGGGCTGCATGCAGGGGGGCTCAGTGCTCGGATGTTCCTGGTTCAATGTGATGAGGGGGAGGGAGTTTTGGAGGTTCAGGGGGCTGCATGCAGGGGGGCGCTCAGTGCTCGGATGTTCCTGGTTCAATGTGACGAGGGGGAGGGAGTTTCGGGGGTTCAGGGGGCTGCATGCAGGGGGGTGCTCAGTGCCCGGATGTCCCTGGTTCAGTGTGACGAGGGGGAGGGAGTTTTGGGGGTTCAGGGGCCTGCATGCAGGGGGGTGCTCAGTGCCCGGATGTTCCTGGTTCAATGTGACGAGGGGGAGGGAGTTTTGGGGGTTCAGGGGGCTGCATGCAGGGGGGTGCTCAGTGCCCGGATGTCCCTGGTTCAGTGTGACGAGGGGGAGGGAGTTTTGGGGGTTCAGGGGCCTGCATGCAGGGGGGCGCTCAGTGCCCGGATGTTCCTGGTTCAATGTGACGAGGGGGAGGGAGTTTTGGGGGTTCAGGGGCCTGCATGCGGGGGGGCGCTCAGTGCCCGGATGTTCCTGGTTCAATGTGACGAGGGGGAGGGAGTTTCGGGGGTTCGGGGGGCTGCATGCAGGGGGGCGCTCAGTGCCCGGATATTCCTGGTTCAATGTGACGAGGGGGAGGGAGTTTTGGAGGTTCAGGGGGCTGCATGCAGGGGGGCGCTCAGTGCCCGGATATTCCTGGTTCAATGTGACGAGGGGGAGGGAGTTTTGGGGGTTCGGGGGGCTGCATGCAGGGGGGCGCTCAGTGCCCGGATATTCCTGGTTCAATGTGACGAGGGGGAGGGAGTTTTGGGGGTTCGGGGGGCTGCATGCAGGGGGGTGCTCAGTGCTCGGATGTTCCTGGTTCAATGTGACGAGGGGGAGGGAGTTTTGGGGGTTCGGGGGCTCATGCAGAGGGGTGCTCAGTGCCCGGATGTTCCTGTTTCAATGTGACGAGGGGGAGGGAGTTTCGGGGGTTCAGGGGGCTGCATGCAGGGGGGTGCTCAGTGCCCGGATGTCCCTGGTTCAGTGTGACGAGGGGGAGGGAGTTTTGGGGTTCGGGGGGCTGCATGCAGGGGGGCGCTCAGTGCCCGGATATTCCTGGTTCAATGTGACGAGGGGGAGGGAGTTTTGGGGGTTCGGGGGGCTGCATGCAGGGGGGCGCTCAGTGCCCAGATGTTACTGGTTCAATGTGACAAGGGGGGGGAGTTTTGGGGGTTCGGGGGGCTGCATGCAGGGGGGCGCTCAGTGCCCGGATATTCCTGGTTCAATGTGACGAGGGGGAGGGAGTTTTGGGGGTTCGGGGGGCTGCATGCAGGGGGGTGCTCAGTGCTCGGATGTTCCTGGTTCAATGTGACGAGGGGGAGGGAGTTTTGGGGGTTCGGGGGCTCATGCAGAGGGGTGCTCAGTGCCCGGATGTTCCTGGTTCAATGTGACGAGGGGGAGGGAGTTTTGGGGGTTCAGGGGGCTGCATGCAGGGGGGCGCTCAGTGCCCGGATGTCCCTGGTTCAATGTGACGAGGGGGAGGGAGTTTTGGGGGTTCAGGGGGCTGCATGCAGGGGGGCGCTCAGTGCCCGGATGTTCCTGATTCAATGTGACGAGGGGGAGGGAGTTTTGGGGGTTCGGGGGGCTGCATGCAGGGGGGCGCTCAGTGCCCGGATATTCCTGGTTCAATGTGACGAGGGGGAGGGAATTTTGGGGGCTCGGGGCCTGCATGCGGGGGGGCGCTCAGTGCCCGGATGTTCCTGGTTCAATGTGACGAGGGGGAGGGAGTTTTGGGGGTTCAGGGGCCTGCATGCAGGGGGGCGCTCAGTGCCCGGATGTTCCTGGTTCAGTGTGACGAGGGGGAGGGAGTTTTGGGGGTTCAGGGGGCCGCATGCAGGGGGGCGCTCAGTGCCCGGATGTTCCTGGTTCAATGTGACGGGGGGGAGGGAGTTTCGGGGGTTCAGGGGCTGCATGCAGGGGGCGCTCAGTGCCCAGAACAGAGCCCTGCAGAACCCCCCTTGTTCTGCCCGTCCAGCAGTGTTGGGAACCGTTAATAACGACTCTCGGAGAACGGTTCTGTGACGTAGTGGGGGTACTTGCTGGGATGTGGTGACCCCTGCTGTCTGGAGCAAGACCCAGCAGGGAAAATCTCGCTAGGCAGAGATAAGGCCAAACTTGTCGAACCAGTGGCCAGACACCCCCCATGGAGAGGAACAAAGGAAGGTGAATGCTGCCCTGGACTGGGGGGCAGGGCTGCAAGGGAGTTTTAGTTGTTACTGTGGGAGAGCATGGAGGAGACAGCCTAGGGAGAGGAGCTGGAGTTTAGGGGCCCAGTCTCCCCCCAACTCAAGGGGGCCTGAGGCATCCTAGCCCAGTTCTGTGACCAGACTACATCTGTGCTGTGCTGTATCCTGGAGAGGCAATAAACTTCCTCTATTCCACTGGCTGGTACAGTCTGTTTGTGACATCTCGGGGTGCAGGAGACGGGGAACCCCCAACGTGCCGTCACACTGGTGTCAGGGGTGGGATGCACTGCACCCCGTGGATGAAGCTCCCAGCGGTGAGCGACAAGGCGCAGTAGAAGCAAGAGCCCTGGAGCCAGGCGTGCTGGAGACAGAGCGAAGCGGTTCCTGGGAATCGTGGGGCGCTGCAGCACTAGACTGGTGAGTCTGCACCGAGGGGCCCAGCGGGCAGATGGCCTACGCCCGACTCTTGAAGGCAGAGCTGGTGGGGCTGTGCAGAGAGAGGGGCTTGCCGGTGCGGAAAGCAACCAAGGCCCAGCTGATTGCCCAGCTGGAAGAGAATGACCAGCCACAGGGCCAGGATCTTGTCCCCAGGGGAAGCAGCCAGACCCCCCCTGAGAGTGTGTCAGGCTCAGAGAGGGGGAGGAGCGCTGGGACCCACCGGAGAGATGAGACAGCGTCTCCCGGGAGGCCTGCAAGCCGTAGCCCATCTAGGGCAGGGGCCAGCCCAGCGGAGCTGCGGCGGCTGGAGATCCAGCTGCGGATCAGGGAATTGGAAGTAGAGGACCGAGAGAGGGAGCGCCAGGACCGAGAGAGGCAGCGACAGCATGAGCTGGCCATGGCAGAGCGGAGAACCTGCGGGGCCCCGGCTGCGCCAAGTGTGGATGGGCCCCAGAGTCCCGGGGATGCCAGGCGCTTGGAGAGGCTCACAGTGGCCCAATTGAAGGACGTGGGCGACATAGACGGGTTCCTCAGCTCCTTTGAGAGGGCCTGTGGGCTGCAACAGGTCCCCCCAGCTGACTGGCTGCAGGAGCTCGTCCCCGCACTGAACCAGGAGGCGGCCGGAGTGCTCAGTCAGCTGGAGGACCTACAGCCAGGGGATTACAACCGAGTCAAGGAGGCCCTGCTGCACAAGTTCGGGCTGACCCCCGAGATGTACAGGAAGAAGTTCCGGGGGGTACAGAAAGGGCCACGGGAGACCTATGTGGACCTGGCCTCCCGCCTGGCGCAATACTGCCGCAAGTGGGTCTCGGGAGTCGGAGCCCAGACCGCAGAGAAGCTGCTCAAGCTGGTCATGATGGAGCAGTTCTATGAAGCGTGCCCACCCAAACTGAGGCTGTGGCTCAAGGACCGGAGACCAGAGAACCCCCAGGAGGCCGGGAGACTGGCGGATGAGTTCACGGAGAGCCGGTCCGGGTGTGAACGGGAGTCCCGGAGAGAAAGAGAATCGCGCAGAGACCGGTTCTCGGCGGAGCAACGGAGAGAGACACCTCCGAGGCGAGCCCCAGGGACCAGGACCAGTCGTCGATACCCCAGAAAACCAGCCAGGGCCCGGGCAGAGCCGACCCGAATGGGCCCACAGAACCTAACTTGCCATCGCTGTGGGCAACGAGGCCACAAGAGGGCTCAATGCACCAGGCGCAAGAACAGGTCCCATGACCTGGGACGTTCCAGGGTTAACTGACTGGGGCGGGAGGAAGGGCAGGCTGCCCCAGTGGCAGGGGCTGGCCGGCAAACCTCAGCTCAGAGAGAGGGGAAGGATGCTCAGTGCACCTCCCCTGGGAGGTCTGACCCTCGGGAGACAGATTTATCCGTGCACCGGGTGGGGGCGGGGCGGCCCCTACGGAGGGACTGCCTCGTACCCCTGGAGGTGGACGGCAGGAAGGTGACGGGTTTCTGGGACACGGGGGCGGAGGTGACACTGGCCCGGCCCGACATAGTGGCCCCAGACCGTATGCTACCCGACACTCAGCTGACACTGAGGGGCATAGGCGGCACCCCCTTTGAGGTACCTGTAGCCAGGGTGCATCTGAAATGGGAGGCCAAGGAGGGCCCCAAGGAAGTGGGGGTGCACCCACACTTGCCCACCGACGTGCTAATGGGGAGTGACCTAGAGGAGTGGCCAGACGGACCCCACAGGACGCTGGTCACCACCCGTAGCCAGAGCAAGCGAGGGGCTTGCGGCCCGGAACTCGAGGAGGTTCCCCAACAGGGGGCCCAGGGCCCCGTCCCAGCAGACCTAGAGTTGGACCTAGGCAGTGGGGGGAACCACGGCCCTGTCCCAGCCCCAGCCGCTGAATTCCAGGCGGAGGTGCGGGCGGATCCCTCCTTGCAGGCCCTGAGGGACCGGGCTGACCTGGGTGCCGCTCAACCCCTAGGAGGAGATTGCCAGGAGAAGTTCCGGTGGGAGAGGGGATTTCTGTACCGGGAATGGCTTTCCCCCGGGACGGTAGGCAAGTGGGGGCTCCAGCGGCAGCTGGTGGTTCCCCAAAGGTATCGCCGCAAGCTGCTACACCTGGCCCATGACATCCCGTTCTCGGGACACCAGGGGATCCGGCGCACGCGGCTGAGGCTGCTCCAAAACTTCTATTGGCCGGGGATGTTTGCAGCTGTCCAGCGGTACTGCCGGTCCTGCGACTCCTGCCAACGAGTGGGGAAGGCCCAAGACAGGAGGAAAGCTGCATTGAGACCCCTGCCCATCATAGAGGAGCCTTTCCAGAAGGTGGCGATGGATATTGTGGGGCCCTTCAACAGAGCGACCCGGACAGGGAAGAAATACATCCTGGTGGTGGTGGACTTCGCCACCCGCTACCCCGAGGCCGTGGCCCTGCCCTCCATCGAGGCAGACACGGTGGCAGACGCACTGCTGACCATTTTCAGCAGGGTGGGGTTTCCCCAGGAGGTTCTCACGGACCAGGGATCCAACTTCATGTCGGCCCTGCTCCGGTGCTTGTGGGAGAAGAGTGGGGTGCAACACACCTGGGCCTCGGCGTATCACCCCCAGACCAACGGGTTGGTGGAGAGGTTCAATGGGACTCTGAAGCAGATGCTACGGACCTTTATGCACAAACACCCGCAGGACTGGGACAAGTACCTACCCCACCTGCTGTTTGCGTACAGGGAAGTGCCCCAGGAGTCCACGGGGTTCTCGCCGTTCGAGCTGTTATATGGGAGGCGAGTGAGGGGCCCCCTGGACTTATTGAAAGACGAGTGGGAGGGGAAGGTCTCCCCGGAGGGTGAGCCGGTCGTGGAATACGTCCTGACATTCCGGGAAAGACTTGCCGAGCTCATGGGCCTGGCCAGAGAGAACCTGAGCAGGGCCCAGAGGAAGCAGAAGGTCTGGTACGACCGCAATGCACGGGCCCGCGCCTACGCTACCGGGGACCAGGTGATGGTCCTGATCCCCGTGCGGAAGAACAAGCTGCAAGCCGCCTGGGACGGCCCCTTCAAGGTGGTTAAGCAGCTGAACGAGGTGAACTACGTGGTGGAGCTGACGGGCCGGACGCGCGGCCAGCGGGTATATCATGTTAACATGATGAAGCCGTACTGGGACAGAGAGAACTTGGTGCTGGCCGTGTGTAAGCCCTGGGAGGAGCAGGGGGAGGACCCCCTGGTGGGCCTGTTCCCTGGGACCGGAGAGGACTCTTCGCTGGAGTCAATTTCCCTCTCGGACCAGCTCACCCCGGCCCAGCAGGCCGAGATCCGGGAGGTGCTGCGCTCCCACCAGCAGCTGTTCTCCAACAAGCCGGGTCTTACCAACCTGGCTGTCCACCGGGTGCAGACGGGCACTCACCCCCCCCTGCGCTGCTCCCCATTCAGAGTCACAGGGAAAACAGCCCAGGACCTGGAGAGAGAGGTCCAGGACATGTTGGCCCTGGGGGTGATCCAGCCGTCCTCCAGCCCCTGGGCCTCTCCCGTGGTGCTGGTTCCCAAGAAGGACGGGTCGATCCGGTTCTGCGTGGACTACCGGAAGCTCAACGCCATCACGGTGTCCGACGCCTACCCGATGCCAAGGCCCGATGAGCTCCTGGACAAGCTGGGGGGAGCTCGCTACCTCACCACCCTGGACCTCACCAAGGGCTACTGGCAGGTGCCGCTAGACCAGGAGGCCAGACTGAAATCGGCTTTCATCACGCCGCTGGGGCTCTATGAGTTCCTGGTCCTACCCTTTGGCCTCAAAGGGGCGCCGGCCACCTTCCAGCGCCTGGTGGACCAGCTGCTGAGGGGAATGGAGAACTGTGCCCTAGCGTACATCGATGACATCTGCGTCTTCAGCCAGTCCTGGGAGGACCACGTGGCCCACGTCAGCCAGGTACTGGATCGGCTGAGGGAGGCTGGGCTGACCGTAAAGGCTGGGAAGTGCAAGGTTGGAATGGCCGAAGTGTCCTACCTGGGCCATAAGGTGGGGAGCGGCTGCTTGAAGCCAGAGCCGGCCAAAGTGGAGGCCATCCGGGACTGGCCTGTGCCCCAGACCAAGAAGCAGGTCCAGGCTTTCATTGGGATGGCGGGGTACTACCGGAGGTTTGTGCCCAACTTCAGCTCCATCGCTGCCCCGATCACGGAGCTGTGCAGGAAGGGGAGGCCCGACAGGGTGGTCTGGACGGAGCAGTGCCAGAGGGCTCTCTGTGCACTGAAGGGAGCCCTGGCCAAGGCCCCAGTGTTGGTAAACCCAGACTTCGACAAGCCCTTTATCGTGTTTACGGACGCCTCGGACACCGGGCTGGGGGCGGTGCTGATGCAGGCGGACGAGAAAGGGGAACGTCACCCCATCGTGTACCTGAGCAGGAAGCTGCTGCCCCGGGAGCGGAGCTACGCGACCGTAGAGAGGGAATGCCTGGCCATGGTGTGGGCCCTGCAAAAGCTGCAGCCGTACCTGTTTGGCCGGCGTTTCACGGTGTTCACCGACCACTGCCCCCTGACCTGGCTGCACCAGATGAAAGGGACGAACGCCAAGCTGCTGCGGTGGAGCCTGCTCCTGCAGGACTACGACATGGAAGTGATCCACGTCAAGGGGAGCGCCAACATCATCGCCGACGCGCTGTCCCGTAGCGAGGGGCCCGAACTTCCCCAGGTCACGAGCGGAGTGACCCTGCTCAGTTCGCTCTCGGAGGGGGGAGAACTGTGACGTAGTGGGGGTACTTGCTGGGATGTGGTGACCCCTGCTGTCTGGAGCAAGACCCAGCAGGGAAAATCTCGCTAGGCAGAGATAAGGCCAAACTTGTCGAACCAGTGGCCAGACACCCCCCATGGAGAGGAACAAAGGAAGGTGAATGCTGCCCTGGACTGGGGGGCAGGGCTGCAAGGGAGTTTTAGTTGTTACTGTGGGAGAGCATGGAGGAGACAGCCTAGGGAGAGGAGCTGGAGTTTAGGGGCCCAGTCTCCCCCCAACTCAAGGGGGCCTGAGGCATCCTAGCCCAGTTCTGTGACCAGACTACATCTGTGCTGTGCTGTATCCTGGAGAGGCAATAAACTTCCTCTATTCCACTGGCTGGTACAGTCTGTTTGTGACATCTCGGGGTGCAGGAGACGGGGAACCCCCAACGTGCCGTCACACGGTTCTCCAGCCAGTCCTGCACCCAGCTTGCAGGAGCCCCGTCTCGGTTGCTTTCCCCTCGTGCATTGCCAAGGCCGTGCGAGACCGTGTCAGACGCCTCACTACAGTTCAGGTGTCCCACGGCCACGTCCCACCACGTCTCCCTTAGCCACGCGGCTGCTCCCCCGTGGCTGAGAGCTGGGGGGCGCTGCCGTTAGCCCCGTGCCTGTGGCGGGAAGCCCAGCGAGCCGTGTGCCGAGGGCTCAGGCCCAGCTGCCCTTTCCAGATGCTGCACGCGGCTGAGCCCTGGTCAGACCCTCAGGTTCACCGCTCCCGAGATGCAGGGAGCCAGAGGCCTGGACTCCTCTTCCCCCCCACGGTAGCCGGGGGGCAGCTGAAGGGGGCACCCGGCCAGATCTGTGACCGCCCCTCCCCCAGGCCGGAATCCCATCCCCCCCGCCAGCCCGCAGCCCGCAGCCCTGCTCTCACCTGCGTGGCCTGGGCACTGAGGGTGTCGTAGGCGATGCTGCCCGCTTCCCAGTTCTTGATCCGCGAGTATCGGGGGGCCTCAATGGGCCGGACGGGCACAGAGCTGGGGGAAGGGGGCGTGGTCAGCAAGGGGGCCCTGGGTGAGAGCATCACTTCCCTGCCCCCCAACCAGTGCGCCTCGTGAGTCCCCTGGCAGGTGGGGGCAGCAAGGGGCCAGGCAGGGCACTAGGGGGCGCTATAATGGAGGATGCCAGGCGGGGGCACTAGGGGGAGCTGTATCACAGGGTGCCAGGCGGGGGCACTAGGGGGAGCTGTATCACAGGGTGCCAGGCGGAGGCACTAGGGGGAGCTGTATCACAGGGTGCCAGGCGGGGGCACTGAGGGGAGCTGTATCACAGGGTGCCAGGCGGAGGCACTAGGGGGCGCTATAATGGAGGATGCCAGGCGGGGGCACTAGGGGGAGCTGTATCACAGGGTGCCAGGCGGAGGCACTAGGGGGAGCTGTATCACAGGGTGCCAGGCGGAGGCACTAGGGGGCGCTATAATGGAGGATGCCAGGCGGGGGCACTAGGGGGAGCTGTATCACAGGGTGCCACGCGGGGGGACTAGGGGGAGCTGTATCACAGGGTGCCAGGCGGGGGCACTAGGGGGAGCTGTATCACAGGGTGCCAGGCGGAGGCACTAGGGGGAGCTGTATCACAGGATGCCAGGCGGGGGCACTAGGGGGGAGCTGTATCGCAGGGTGCCAGGCGGTGGGGAACTAGGGGGAGCTGTATCACAGGGTGCCAGGCGGGAGCACTAGGGGGAGCTGTATCGCAGGGTGCCAGGCGGTGGGGAACTAGGGGGAGCTGTATCACAGGGTGCCAGGCGGGGGCACTAGGGGGAGCTGTATCACAGGGTGCCAGGCGGGGGGCACTAGGGGGACCTGTATCACAGGGTGCCAGGCGGGGGCACTAGGGGGAGCTGTATCACAGGATGCCAGGCGGGGGCACTAGGGGGGAGCTGTATCGCAGGGTGCCAGGCGGTGGGGAACTAGGGGGAGCTGTATCACAGGGTGCCAGGCGGGGGCACTAGGGGGAGCTGTATCACAGGGTGCCAGGCGGGGGGCACTAGGGGGACCTGTATCACAGGGTGCCAGGCGGGGGCACTAGGGGGAGCTGTATCACAGGGTGCCAGGCGGGGGCACTAGGGGGAGCTGTATCACAGGGTGCCAGGCGGGGGGCACTAGGGGGAGCTGTATCACAGGGTGCCAGGCGGGGGCACTAGGGGGAGCTGTATCACAGGGTGCCAGGCGGGGGGCACTAGGGGGACCTGTATCACAGGGTGCCAGGCGGGGGCACTAGGGGGAGCTGTATCACAGGGTGCCAGGCGGGGGCACTAGGGGGAGCTGTATCACAGGGTGCCACGCGGGGGGACTAGGGGGAGCTGTATCACAGGGTGCCAGGCGGGGGCACTAGGGGGAGCTGTATCGCAGGGTGCCAGGCGGTGGGGAACTAGGGGGAGCTGTATCACAGGGTGCCAGGCGGGGGCACTAGGGGGAGCTGTATCACAGGGTGCCAGGCGGGGGGCACTAGGGGGACCTGTATCACAGGGTGCCAGGCGGAGGCACTAGGGGGAGCTGTATCACAGGGTGCCAGGCGGGGGCACTAGGGGGAGCTGTATCACAGGGTGCCAGGCGGGGGCACTAGGGGGAGCTGTATCACAGGGTGCCAGGCGGGGGGCACTAGGGGGGAGCTGTATCACAGGGTGCCACGCGGGGACACTAGGGGGAGCTGTATCACAGGGTGCCAGGCGGGGGCACTAGGGGGAGCTGTATCACAGGGTGCCAGGCGGGGGGCACTAGGGGGACCTGTATCACAGGGTGCCAGGCGGAGGCACTAGGGGGAGCTGTATCACAGGATGCCAGGCGGGGGGCACTAGGGGGAGCTGTATCACAGGGTGCCAGGTGGGGGCACTAGGGGGAGCTGTATCACAGGGTGCCAGGCGGGGGCACTAGGGGGAGCTGTATCACAGGGTGCCAGGCGGGGGCACTAGGGGGAGCTGTATCACAGGGTGCCAGGCGGGGGCACTAGGGGGAGCTGTATCACAGGGTGCCAGGCGGGGGCACTAGGGGGAGCTGTATCACAGGGTGCCAGGCGGAGGCACTAGGGGGAGCTGTATCACAGGATGTCAGGCGGGGGCACTAGGGGGAGCTGTATCACAGGATGTCAGGCGGGGGCACTAGGGGGAGCTGTATCACAGGGTGCCAGGCGGGGGCACTAGGGGGGAGCTGTATCACAGGGTGCCAGGCGGGGGCACTAGGGGGAGCTGTATCACAGGGTGCCAGGCGGGGGCACTAGGGGGAGCTGTATCACAGGGTGCCAGGCGGAGGCACTAGGGGGAGCTGTATCACAGGATGTCAGGCGGGGGCACTAGGGGGAGCTGTATCACAGGGTGCCAGGCGGGGGCACTAGGGGGTGCTGTATCGCAGGGTGCCAGGCGGGGGCACTAGGGGGAGCTGTACCACAGGGTGCCAGGCGGGGGCACTAGGGGGAGCTGTATCACAGGGTGCCAGGCGGGGGCACTAGGGGGAGCTGTATCACAGGGTGCCAGGCGGGGGCACTAGGGGGAGCTGTATCGCAGGGTGCCAGGCGGGGGCACTAGGCGGAGCTGTATCGCAGGATGTCAGGCGGGGGCACTAGGGGGAGCTGTATCGCAGGGTGCCAGGCGGGGGCACTAGGGGGAGCTGTATCGCAGGGTGCCAGGCGGGGGCACTAGGGGGAGCTGTATCGCAGGGTGCCAGGCGGGGGCACTAGGGGGAGCTGTATCGCAGGGTGCCAGGCGGGGGCACTAGGGGGAGCTGTATCGCAGGGTGCCAGGCGGGGGCACTAGGGGGAGCTGTATCGCAGGGTGCCAGGCGGAGGCACTAGGGGGAGCTGTATCACAGGGTGCCAGGCGGGGGCACTAGGGGGAGCTGTATCACAGGGTGCCAGGCGGGGGCACTAGGGGGAGCTGTATCACAGGGTGCCAGGCGGGGGCACTAGGGGGAGCTGTATCACAGGGTGCCAGGCGGGGGCACTAGGGGGAGCTGTATCGCAGGGTGCCAGGCGGAGGCACTAGGGGGAGCTGTATCGCAGGGTGCCAGGCGGGGGCACTAGGGGGAGCTGTATCGCAGGGTGCCAGGCGGAGGCACTAGGAGGAGCTGTATCGCAGGGTGCCAGGCGGGGGCACTAGGGGGGAGCTGTATCACAGGGTGCCAGGCGGAGGCACTAGGGGGCGCTATATGGGAGGATGCCGGGCGGGGGCACTAGGGGGAGCTGTATCACAGGGTGCCAGGCGGGGGCACTGGGGGCACTGGGCAGCAGGGGCCTGGTGGAGGCCCTAGGGGGTGCTGCTGCGCCACAGGGGGCCAGGCAGGGGCACTTGGGGGGGGGGGGGTAAGGGGCCAGGACTCTGCCCAGGGCCCGGGGGAGCATGTGGCAGAGCAGCCCGAATGCCAGAGCCCCGGAGCACAGGGCCGTGGGCTGGGCGGCTCATGCCCGGCCCAGCACCGTCCCCGGTGCCCTTACCTGGCCTTGGCACCGCCGGCGCCATCCTCGGGCGCGGAGCCCCCCTGCCGGGAGCAGAGGCTGAGGGCCCAGGCACGGCCCGGCTCCGGCAACACGCCCTGCAGGTTCCCCATCGCGCCCCACTGAGCTCCCGGCCAGGAACAGCCGCTTCCTCTGCAGAGAAAGAGCTGTGGGCGACCGGGCCTGGGAGTGACTCCGGCTCCCTCCGCCCTCCGCACAATGGGAGGGGTGGGCAGGATGCCTGGCCTCTAGCCTGGCCCTGGAGGGCAGTGCGGCCTGGTGATTAGAGCACGGGGAGCTGGGAGCCAGGATTCCTGGGTTATCTCGCAGCCTGGGGAGTGGGGCCTAGGGGGTGGAGGGGAGCAGCCGGGGGAGTGGTGCTTAGGGGGTGGAGGGGAGGTGAGGGGAGCAGCCGGGGGAGTGGTGCCTAGGGGGTGGAGGGGGGGGGGAGCAGCCAGGGGAGTGGTGCCTAGGGGGTGAAGGGGAGCAGCTGGGGGAGTGGTGCCTAGGGGGTGAAGGGGAGCAGCTGGGGGAGTGGTGCCTAGGGGGTGGAGGGGAGGTGGGGGGAGCAGCCGGGGGAGTGGTGCCTAGGGGGTGGAGGGGAGGTGGGGGGAGCAGCCGGGGGGAGTGGCGGAGGCTGCGAGTGGGGGCTGGGAGGGCAGCCTCACACTGGGTGTGGGGCAAAATGCAGGACAATGTAGCACTTTAAAGACTAACAAGATGGTTTATTAGATGATGAGCTTTCGTGGGCCAGACCCACTTCCTCAGATCAAATAGTGGAAGAAAATAGTCACAACCATATATACCAAAGGATACAATTAAAAAAATGAACAAATATGAAAAGGACAAATCACATTGCAGAACAGAAGGGGGATGCGGTGGGGGGGAGGGGGAAGGAAGGTAAGTGTCTGTGAATTGATGATATTAGAGGTAGGGAGAGTGGGATGTTTGTGAGTTAATGGTATTAGAGGTGATAATTGGGGAAACTATCTTGGTAATGGGTGAGATAGTTCAAATGTTTGTTAAGTCCTTGTTGGCAAGTGTCGAATTTTAACATGAATGACAGTTCAGAGGATTCCCTTTCAAGTGCAGATGTAAAAGGTCTTTGTAGCAGAATGCAGGTGGTTAAGTCATTGAGAGAGTGTCCTTTCTGGTTAAAATGGCAAGAAACTGTTTTCTCTTTGTGATCTTGTCTGATATCTGTTTTGTGGGCATTAATCCTTTGGCGAAGTGTCTGAGATGTTTGTCCAATGTACATAGCAGACGGACACTTTCGGCACACGATAGCGTAGATTATATTTCTGGATGCGCAGGAATATGTGTTCTTGATCTTATAACTCACTGGGGGTATGTCTACACTACCCCGCTAGTTCGAACTAGCGGGGTAATGTATGCATACCGCACTTGCTAATGAAGCCCGGGATTTGAATTTCCCGGGCTTCATTAGCATAAGCGGGGAGCCGCCATTTTTAAATCCCCGCTGCTTCGAACCCCGTGTAGCGCGGCTACACGGGGCTCGAACTAGGTAGTTCGGACTAGGGTCCTATTCCGAACTACCGGTACTCCTCGTGAAACGAGGTGTACCGGTAGTTCGGAATAGGCACCCTAGTCCGAACTACCTAGTTCGAGCCCCGTGTAGCCGCGCTACACGGGGTTCGAAGCAGCGGGGATTTAAAAATGGCGGCTCCCCGCTTATGCTAATGAAGCCCGGGAAATTCAAATCCCGGGCTTCATTAGCAAGTGCGGTATGCATACATTACCCTCCTAGTTCGAACTAGGAGGGTAGTGTAGACATACCCTTGGTTAGTTCCAATAATGGTATCAGCAGAGTGAATATGTGGACAAAGCTGGCAACGGGGTTTGTTGCAAGGGAAGGTACCAGGGTTGGTATTAGTGTGGTATGTCCTGTGGTGGTTGGTAAGAATCATCTTGAGGTTAGGTGGTTGTCTATAGGGGTATGTCTACACTACAAAGTTAGTTCGAACTAACGGACGTTAGTTCGAACTAACTTTAATAGGTGCTACACTAGCGCTCCGCTAGTTCGAATTTGAATCGAACTAGCGGAGCGCTTAGTTCGAACTAGGAAAACCTCATTTTACGAGGACTAACGCCTAGTTCGAACTAGCTAGTTCGAACTAAGGGCTGTGTAGCCCTTTAGTTCGAACTAGTGGGAGGCTAGCCCTCCCCAGGTTTCCCTGGTGGCCACTCTGGCCAACACCAGGGAAACTCTATGCCCCCCTCCCGGCCCCGGACCCCTTAAAGGGGCACGGGCTGGCTACGGTGCCCGTGCCAGGTGCAAGCCTGCCAGCACCCAGCTAGCAGACCCTGCACCTGGCACGGCACAGAGCCACCCACCCGATGCCCCCCAGCCCACCCCCTCTTGCCGGGACCAGGCTGGCGGCTCCCGGGAGTTTGCCCTGGACCGCAAGAGGCGGGCACCTTCCTGGGCTAGTGCGGACATCGTGGACCTCGTCCACGATCTCCGCACTAGGCACAGGAAAGTGGCCGGCTAGGGCAGGATAGCTGCCAGCCTGGCCACCCAGGACCAGGTGTGCATGAAAATCAAGGGGGTCCACTGAGACCCCCGACACTGAGCCCTGAGCTTACAATGGCCGTACTGGGTCAGACCAAAGGTCCATCTAGCCCAGTAGCCTGTCTGCTGACAGCGGCCAACCCTAGGGACCCTGGAGGGGATGGACCGAAGACAGTGACCAAGCCATTTGTCTCGTGCCATCCCTCTCCAGCCTTCCACAAACCTTGGGCAGGGACACCACTCCTACCCCCTGGCTAATAGGACTCCATGGACCCAACCTCCATGACTTGATCTCACTTCCCTTTCAACTCTGTTCTAGTTGTAGCCTTCACAGCCTCCTGCAGCAAGGAGTTCCGCAGGTTAACTATTTGCTTTGGGAAGAAGAACAACTTTCTCTTACTAGTTTGAAGCCTGCTACCCATTCCTTTCCTTTGGTGTCCTCTAGTCCTTCTTTATGGGAACTCAGGAAGAACTTTTCTGAATGCACCCTCTCCACCCAACCCCTGCTTTTAGAGACCTCTATCCTGTCCCCCCTCTGTCTCCTCTTTTCTAAGCTGAACAGTCCCAGTCTCTGTAGCCTCTCTTCATCTGGGACCTGTTCCCAACCCCTGATCATGTTAGTTGCCCTCCCCTCTCCCAGCCTTTCTCTTCCCCTCTCCCACCTCCTTTTCCCAGTCTCCCCCAGTTTTTTTTCAATAAAGACAGAGTCAATGTTGGAAGAAACGTTATCTTTATTTTGTACATCAATAAGAAGGGGGGCTAAGGAAGGGTAAGTGGAAGGAGGTGAGGGAGGAATGGGGTACGAGCCCCCGATGGGGAGGACTGGGCTGGCTCTGCGGGCTTCTGGGGGTGGAAGCTCTCCTGCAGCCCCCCAATTACTCCCTCTCCCCAGATGGCAGCCTGCGGCACGTGCAGCTGGGCTGATGGCCGAGTGGTGTGATGTGCCCAGTGTGGGCACTCAGGGCACTCCAAGCCAGAACTTCTTTGCAAGCGGGGCACCCCTTAGAACTGTGTGTCCGGGGTGGGGGTCGGGACCCTTTAAGCGCAGCCCTCGGCTGGCCTGAGACAGCATCTCCATGCTCTAAGTCCTCCTCTGATGCCCTGCCGGCACTGCTTCCGGCCATCCTTAAGCCCTGTTCAGAGTCCACTCAATGTGGACTTGCTAGTTCGAACTAGCAAAACGCTAATTCGAACTAGTTTTTAGTTCTAGATGCGTTAGTTCGAACTAGCGCTGTAGTGTAGACGTACCCTAGGAGACTATGGGTCTGTCTCCCAGAGCCTCTTTGAGTATGGTATCCTGTTCCAGTATAGGCTGTAGTTTATTGATAATGTGTTGGACAGGTTTAAGTTGGGGGCTGTAGGTGATGACAAGTGGTGTTCTATTGTTGGTTTTCTTGGGTCTGTCTTGAAGTAGATGGTTTCTAGGTATTCGTCTGGCTCTTTCAATTTGCTTTTTTATTTCTCCGGGTGGGTAGTTGAGATTTATAAATGCTTGGTAGAGATCCTGAAGCTTCTGGTCTCTGTCAGTGGGATCAGAGCAGATGCGGTTGTATCGAAGGGCTTGGCTATAGACGCTGGATCGTGTGGTGTGTTCTGGATGGGAGCTGGATGCATGTAGGTAACTGTATGAGTCGGTGGGTTTTCTGTAGAGGGTGGTGTCTAATTTTCCATTGTTGATTTGTACGGTGGTGTCCAGGAAGTGGATCTCTCGTGTGAAACGGTCCAGGCTGAGGTTGATGGTGGGGTGTAGGTTGTTGACATCTCTGTGGAATATCTCCAGTGTTTCTTGGCCATGGGGTGTGGGGGGCCTGGCTCTGCAGGGGCGAGTCAGAACCCCCAGCAGGTGCCTGCCCCCCAGGGGCTCGCTGGTCCCCCTGCCCCATTCCCCTCCTGCGGCAGTCGCTGCCCCCACCGCTGCGGGGCCTCGGCCGGGCGCCCGGGCAGGGTTCCTGGGGCAGCGGAGAGACCCCGAGGGGCGGGTCAGCTGGGGCCGTGCAAAGGGCCGTCCCGCCGCGCCGCCCGAGGTCTGGGAGGGGCTCACCCCACGTGGACAAGGGGGCCCGGTGGGTGCAGGGCACCTGGGTCCCAGCAAGCCCTGGACGAGGCCCCGGCCACAGGCCCTGAAGCTCAGTGAGCTGTGACGGCACAAGAGGGAAGGGCCTTCCCGGACGGAGAACTGGCCACAAGACAGGATCAAAGGGTCGGTTTCCCGAGGGGAGAGGGACCAGCGGGGCCCCCAGGGGCTGTCCGGGGCCCGTCCGAAGGGGGATAAAGGGTCGGTTTCCCGAGGGGAGAGGGAACCAGCGGGGCCCCCAGGGGCTGTCCGGGGCCCGTCCAAAGGGGGATAAAGGGTCAGTTTCCCGAGGGGAGAGGGACCACTGGGGCCCCCAGGGGCTGTCCGGGGCCCGTCCAAAGGGGGATAAAGGGTCGGTTTCCCGAGGGGAGAGGGGACCAGCGGGGCCCCCAGGGGCTGTCCGGGGCCCGTCCAAAGGGGGATAAAGTGTCGGTTTCCCGAGGGGAGAGGGACCAGCGGGGCCCCCAGGGGCTGTCCGGGCCCGTCCAAAGGGGGATAAAGTGTCGGTTTCCCGAGGGGAGAGGGACCAGCGGGGCCCCCAGGGGCTGTCCGGGGCCCGACCAAAGGGGGATAAAGGGTCGGTTTCCCGAGGGGAGAGGGACCAGCGGGGCCCCCAGGGGCTGTCCGGGGCCCGTCCAAAGGGGATAAAGGGTCGGTTTCCCGAGGGGAGAGGGACCAGCGGGGCCCCCAGGGGCTGTCCGGGGCCCGTCCAAGGGGGATAAAGGGTCGGTTTCCCGAGGGGAGAGGGGACCAGCGGGGCCCCCAGGGGCTGTCCGGGGCCCGTCCAAAGGGGGATAAAGGGTCGGTTTCCCGAGGGGAGAGGGACCAGCGGGGCCCCCAGGGGCTGTCCGGGGCCCGTCCAAAGGGGGATAAAGGGTCGGTTTCCCGAGGGGAGAGGGACCAGCGGGGCCCCCAGGGGCTGTCCGGGGCCCATCCAAAGGGGGATAAAGGGTCGGTTTCCCAAGGGGATAGGAACCAGCAGGGCCCCCAGGGGCTGTCCGGGGCCCGTCCAAAGGGGGATAAAGGGTCGGTTTCCCAAGGGGAGAGGGACCAGCGGGGCCCCCAGGGGCTGTCCTGGGCCCGTCCAAAGGGGGAGAAAGGGTCGGTTTCCCGAGGGGAGAGGGGACCAGCGGGGCCCCCAGGGGCTGTCCGGGGCCCGTCCAAAGGGGGATAAAGGGTCGGTTTCCCGAGGGGAGAGGGAACCAGCGGGGCCCCCAGGGGCTGTCCGGGGCCCGTCCAAAGGGGGATAAAGGGTCGGTTTCCCGAGGGGAGAGGGACCAGCGGGGCCCCCAGGGGCTGTCCGGGGCCCGTCCAAAGGGGGATAAAGGGTCGGTTTCCCGAGGGGAGAGGGACCAGCGGGGCCCCCAGGGGCTGTCCGGGGCCTGTCCAAAGGGGGATAAAGGGTCGGTTTCCCGAGGGGAGAGGGACCAGCGGGGCCCCCAGGGGCTGTCCGGGGCCCGTCCAAAGGGGGATAAAGGGTCGGTTTCCCGAGGGGAGAGGGACCAGCGGGGCCCCCAGGGGCTGTCCGGGGCCCGTCCAAAGGGGGGTAAAGGGTCGGTTTCCCGAGGGGAGAGGGACCAGCGGGGCCCCCAGGGGCTGTCCGGGGCCCGTCCAAAGGGGGATAAAGGGTCGGTTTCCCGAGGGGAGAGGGACCAGCGGGGCCCCCAGGGGCTGTCCGGGGCCTGTCCAAAGGGGGATAAAGGGTCGGTTTCCCGAGGGGAGAGGGACCAGCGGGGCCCCCAGGGGCTGTCCGGGGCCCGTCCAAAGGGGGATAAAGGGTCGGTTTCCCGAGGGGAGAGGGACCAGCGGGGCCCCCAGGGGCTGTCCGGGGCCCGTCCAAAGGGGATAAAGGGTCGGTTTCCCGAGGGGAGAGGGACCAGCGGGGCCCCCAGGGGCTGTCCGGGGCCCGTCCAAAGGGGGGTAAAGGGTCGGTTTCCCGAGGGGAGAGGGACCAGCGGGGCCCCCAGGGGCTGTCCGGGGCCCGTCCAAAGGGGATAAAGGGTCGGTTTCCCGAGGGGAGAGGGACCAGCGGGGCCCCCAGGGGCTGTCCGGGGCCCGTCCAAAGGGGATAAAGGGTCGGTTTCCCGAGGGGAGAGGGACCAGCGGGGCCCCCAGGGGCTGTCCTGGGCCCGTCCAAAGGGGGATAAAGGGTCGGTTACCCGAGGGGAGAGGGACCAGCGGGGCCCCCAGGGGCTGTCCGGGGCCCGTCCAAAGGGGGATAAAGGGTCGGTTACCCGAGGGGAGAGGGACCAGCGGGGCCCCCAGGGGCTGTCCGGGGCCCGTCCAAAGGGGGATAAAGCGTCGGTTTCCCGAGGGGAGAGGGACCAGCGGGGCCCCCAGGGGCTGTCCGGGGCCCGTCCAAAGGGGATAAAGGGTCGGTTTCCCGAGGGGAGAGGGAACCAGCGGGGCCCCCAGGGGCTGTCCAGGGCCCGTCCAAAGGGGGATAAAGGGTCGGTTTCCCGAGGGGAGGGGGAACCAGCGGGGCCCCCAGGGGCTGTCCAGGGCCCGTCCAAAGGGGGATAAAGGGTCGGTTTCCCGAGGGGAGAGGGACCAGCGGGGCCCCCAGCGGCTGTCCGGGGCCCGTCCAAAGGGGGGTAAAGGGTCGGTTTCCCGAGGGGAGAGGGACCAGCGGGGCCCCCAGGGGCTGTCCGGGGCCCGTCCAAAGGGGATAAAGGGTCGGTTTCCCGAGGGGAGAGGGACCAGCGGGGCCCCCAGGGGCTGTCCGGGGCCCGTCTAAAGGGGGATAAAGGGTCGGTTTCCCGAGGGGAGAGGGAACCAGCAGGGCCCCCAGGGGCTGTCCGGGGCCCGTCCAAAGGGGGATAAAGGGTCGGTTTCCCGAGGGGAGAGGGACCAGCGGGGCCCCCAGGGGCTGTCCGGGCCCGTCCAAAGGGGGATAAAGGGTCGGTTTCCCGAGGGGAGAGGGACCAGCGGGGCCCCCAGGGGCTGTCCGGGGCCCGTCCAAAGGGGATAAAGGGTCGGTTTCCCGAGGGGAGAGGGACCAGCGGGGCCCCCAGGGGCTGTCCGGGCCCGTCCAAAGGGGGATAAAGGGTCGGTTTCCCGAGGGGAGAGGGACCAGCGGGGCCCCCAGGGGCTGTCCGGGGCCCGTCCAAAGGGGGATAAAGGGTCGGTTTCCCGAGGGGAGAGGGACCAGCGGGGCCCCCAGGGGCTGTCCGGGGCCCGTCCAAAGGGGGATAAAGGGTCGGTTTCCCGAGGGGAGAGGGACCAGCGGGGCCCCCAGGGGCTGTCCGGGGCCCGTCCAAAGGGGGATAAAGGGTCGGTTTCCCGAGGGGAGAGGGACCAGCGGGGCCCCCAGGGGCTGTCCGGGGCCCGTCCAAAGGGGGATAAAGGGTCGGTTTCCCGAGGGGAGAGGGACCAGCGGGGCCCCCAGGGGCTGTCCGGGGCCCGTCCAAAGGGGGATAAAGGGTCGGTTTCCCGAGGGGAGAGGGAACCAGCGGGGCCCCCAGGGGCTGTCCGGGCCCGTCCAAAGGGGGATAAAGGGTCGGTTTCCCGAGGGGAGAGGGAACCAGCGGGGCCCCCAGGGGCTGTCCGGGGCCCGTCCAAGGGGGATAAAGGGTCGGTTTCCCGAGGGGAGAGGGACCAGCGGGGCCCCCAGGGGCTGTCCGGGGCCCGTCCAAGGGGGATAAAGGGTCGGTTTCCCGAGGGGAGAGGGGACCAGTGGGGCCCACAGGGGCTGTCCGGGCCCGTCCAAAGGGGGATAAAGGGTCGGTTTCCCGAGGGGAGAGGGACCAGCGGGGCCCCCAGGGGCTGTCCTGGGCCCGTCCAAAGGGGGATAAAGGGTCGGTTTCCCGAGGGGAGAGGGACCAGCGGGGCCCCCAGGGGCTGTCCGGGGCCCGTCCAAAGGGGGATAAAGGGTCGGTTTCCCGAGGGGAGAGGGACCAGCGGGGCCCCCAGGGGCTGTCCGGGGCCCGTCCAAAGGGGATAAAGGGTCGGTTTCCCAAGGGGAGAGGGACCAGCGGGGCCCCCAGGGGCTGTCCGGGCCCGTCCAAAGGGGGATAAAGGGTCGGTTTCCCGAGGGGAGAGGGACCAGCGGGGCCCCCAGGGGCTGTCCGGGCCCGTCCAAAGGGGGATAAAGGGTCGGTTTCCCGAGGGGAGAGGGACCAGCGGGGCCCCCAGGGGCTGTCCGGGGCCCGTCCAAAGGGGGATAAAGGGTCGGTTTCCCGAGGGGAGAGGGAACCAGCGGGGCCCCCAGGGGCTGTCCGGGCCCGTCTAAAGGGGGATAAAGGGTCGGTTTCCCGAGGGGAGAGGGACCAGCGGGGCCCCCAGGGGCTGTCCGGGCCCGTCCAAAGGGGGATAAAGGGTCGGTTTCCCGAGGGGAGGGGACCAGCGGGGCCCCCAGGGGCTGTCCGGGCCCGTCCAAAGGGGGATAAAGGGTCGGTTTCCCAAGGGGAGAGGGACCAGCGGGGCCCCCAGGGGCTGTCCGGGGCCCGTCCAAAGGGGGATAAAGGGTCGGTTTCCCGAGGGGAGAGGGACCAGCGGGGCCCCCAGGGGCTGTCCGGGGCCCGTCCAAAGGGGGATAAAGGGTCGGTTTCCCGAGGGGAGAGGGACCAGCGGGGCCCCCAGGGGCTGTCCGGGGCCCGTCCAAGGGGGATAAAGGGTCGGTTTCCCGAGGGGAGAGGGACCAGCGGGGCCCCCAGGGGCTGTCCGGGGCCCGTCCAAAGGGGGATAAAGGGTCGGTTTCCCGAGGGGAGAGGGGACCAGCGGGGCCCCCAGGGGCTGTCCGGGGCCCGTCCAAAGGGGGATAAAGGGTCGGTTTCCCGAGGGGAGAGGGACCAGCGGGGCCCCCAGGGGCTGTCCTGGGCCCGTCCAAAGGGGGATAAAGGGTCGGTTTCCCGAGGGGAGAGGGACCAGCGGGGCCCCCAGGGGCTGTCCGGGCCCGTCCAAAGGGGGATAAAGGGTCGGTTTCCCGAGGGGAGAGGGACCAGCGGGGCCCCCAGGGGCTGTCCGGGGCCCGTCCAAAGGGGGATAAAGGGTCGGTTTCCCAAGGGGAGAGGGACCAGCGGGGCCCCCAGGGGCTGTCCGGGGCCCGTCCAAAGGGGGATAAAGGGTCGGTTTCCCGAGGGGAGAGGGACCAGTGGGGCCCCCAGGGGCTGTCCGGGCCCGTCCAAAGGGGGATAAAGGGTCGGTTTCCCGAGGGGAGAGGGAACCAGCGGGGCCCCCAGGGGCTGTCCGGGGCCCGTCCAAAGGGGATAAAGGGTCGGTTTCCCGAGGGGAGAGGGACCAGCGGGGCCCCCAGGGGCTGTCCGGGGCCCGTCCAAAGGGGGATAAAGGGTCGGTTTCCCGAGGGGAGAGGGACCAGCGGGGCCCCCAGGGGCTGTCCGGGCCCGTCCAAAGGGGATAAAGGGTCGGTTTCCCGAGGGGAGAGGGACCAGCGGGGCCCCCAGGGGCTGTCCTGGGCCCGTCCAAAGGGGGATAAAGGGTCGGTTTCCCGAGGGGAGAGGGACCAGCGGGGCCCCCAGGGGCTGTCCGGGCCCGTCCAAAGGGGGATAAAGGGTCGGTTTCCCGAGGGGAGAGGGACCAGCGGGGCCCCCAGGGGCTGTCCGGGGCCCGTCCAAAGGGGGATAAAGGGTCGGTTTCCCAAGGGGAGAGGGACCAGCGGGGCCCCCAGGGGCTGTCCGGGGCCCGTCCAAAGGGGGATAAAGGGTCGGTTTCCCGAGGGGAGAGGGACCAGTGGGGCCCCCAGGGGCTGTCCGGGCCCGTCCAAAGGGGGATAAAGGGTCGGTTTCCCGAGGGGAGAGGGAACCAGCGGGGCCCCCAGGGGCTGTCCGGGGCCCGTCCAAAGGGGATAAAGGGTCGGTTTCCCGAGGGGAGAGGGACCAGCGGGGCCCCCAGGGGCTGTCCGGGGCCCGTCCAAAGGGGGATAAAGGGTCGGTTTCCCGAGGGGAGAGGGACCAGCGGGGCCCCCAGGGGCTGTCCGGGGCCCGTCCAAAGGGGATAAAGGGTCGGTTTCCCGAGGGGAGAGGGACCAGCGGGGCCCCCAGGGGCTGTCCGGGGCCCGTCCAAAGGGGGATAAAGCGTCGGTTTCCCGAGGGGAGAGGGACCAGCGGGGCCCCCAGGGGCTGTCCAGGGCCCGTCCAAAGGGGGATAAAGGGTCGGTTTCCCGAGGGGAGAGGGGACCAGCGGGGCCCCCAGGGGCTGTCCAGGGCCCGTCCAAAGGGGGATAAAGGGTCGGTTTCCCGAGGGGAGAGGGACCAGCGGGGCCCCCAGGGGCTGTCCGGGGCCCGTCCAAAGGGGATAAAGGGTCGGTTTCCCGAGGGGAGAGGGACCAGCGGGGCCCCCAGGGGCTGTCCAGGGCCCGTCCAAAGGGGGATAAAGGGTCGGTTTCCCGAGGGGAGAGGGACCAGCGGGGCCCCCAGGGGCTGTCCGGGGCCCGTCCAAAGGGGATAAAGGGTCGGTTTCCCGAGGGGAGAGGGACCAGCGGGGCCCCCAGGGGCTGTCCGGGCCCGTCCAAAGGGGGATAAAGGGTCGGTTTCCCGAGGGGAGAGGGACCAGCGGGGCCCCCAGGGGCTGTCCGGGGCCCGTCCAAAGGGGGATAAAGGGTCGGTTTCCCGAGGGGAGAGGGACCAGCGGGGCCCCCAGGGGCTGTCCGGGGCCCGTCCAAAGGGGGATAAAGGGTCGGTTTCCCGAGGGGAGAGGGACCAGCGGGGCCCCCAGGGGCTGTCCGGGGCCCGTCCAAAGGGGGATAAAGGGTCGGTTTCCCGAGGGGAGAGGGACCAGCGGGGCCCCCAGGGGCTGTCCGGGGCCCGTCCAAAGGGGGATAAAGGGTCGGTTTCCCGAGGGGAGAGGGAACCAGCGGGGCCCCCAGGGGCTGTCCGGGCCCGTCCAAAGGGGGATAAAGGGTCGGTTTCCCGAGGGGAGAGGGACCAGAGGGGCCCCCAGGGGCTGTCCGGGGCCCGTCCAAAGGGGGATAAAGGGTCGGTTTCCCGAGGGGAGAGGGACCAGCGGGGCCCCCAGGGGCTGTCCTGGGCCCGTCCAAAGGGGGATAAAGGGTCGGTTTCCCGAGGGGAGAGGGACCAGCGGGGCCCCCAGAGGCTGTCCGGGGCCCGTCCAAAGGGGGATAAAGGGTCGGTTTCCCGAGGGGAGAGGGACCAGCGGGGCCCCCAGGGGCTGTCCGGGGCCCGTCCAAAGGGGATAAAGGGTCGGTTTCCCAAGGGGAGAGGGACCAGCGGGGCCCCCAGGGGCTGTCCGGGCCCGTCCAAAGGGGGATAAAGGGTCGGTTTCCCGAGGGGAGAGGGACCAGCGGGGCCCCCAGGGGCTGTCCGGGGCCCGTCCAAAGGGGGATAAAGGGTCGGTTTCCCGAGGGGAGAGGGAACCAGCGGGGCCCCCAGGGGCTGTCCGGGCCCGTCTAAAGGGGGATAAAGGGTCGGTTTCCCGAGGGGAGAGGGACCAGCGGGGCCCCCAGGGGCTGTCCGGGCCCGTCCAAAGGGGGATAAAGGGTCGGTTTCCCGAGGGGAGAGGGACCAGCGGGGCCCCCAGGGGCTGTCCGGGCCCGTCCAAAGGGGGATAAAGGGTCGGTTTCCCGAGGGGAGAGGGACCAGCGGGGCCCCCAGGGGCTGTCCGGGGCCCGTCCAAAGGGGGATAAAGGGTCGGTTTCCCGAGGGGAGAGGGACCAGCGGGGCCCCCAGGGGCTGTCCGGGGCCCGTCCAAAGGGGGATAAAGGGTCGGTTTCCCGAGGGGAGAGGGACCAGCGGGGCCGCCAGGGGCTGTCCGGGGCCCGTCCAAAGGGGGATAAAGGGTCGGTTTCCCGAGGGGAGAGGGAACCAGCGGGGCCCCCAGGGGCTGTCCGGGGCCCGTCCAAAGGGGGATAAAGGGTCGGTTTCCCGAGGGGAGGGGGAACCAGCGGGGCCCCCAGGGGCTGTCCGGGGCCCGTCCAAAGGGGGATAAAGGGTCGGTTTCCCGAGGGGAGGGGGAACCAGCGGGGCCCCCAGGGGCTGTCCGGGGCCCGTCCAAAGGGGGATAAAGGGTCGGTTTCCCGAGGGGAGAGGGACCAGCGGGGCCCCCAGGGGCTGTCCGGGGCCCGTCTAAAGGGGGATAAAGGGTCGGTTTCCCGAGGGGAGAGGGAACCAGCGGGGCCCCCAGGGGCTGTCCGTGGCCCGTCCAAAGGGGGATAAAGGGTCAGTTTTCCGAGGGGAGAGGGGACCAGCGGGGCCCCCAGGGGCTGTCCGGGGCCCGTCCAAAGGGGGATAAAGGGTCGGTTTCCCGAGGGGAGAGGGACCAGCGGGGCCCCCAGGGGCTGTCCGGGGCCCGTCCAAAGGGGGATAAAGGGTCGGTTTCCCGAGGGGAGAGGGAACCAGCGGGGCCCCCAGGGGCTGTCCGGGGCCCGTCCAAAGGGGGATAAAGGGTCGGTTTCCCGAGGGGAGAGGGAACCAGCGGGGCCCCCAGGGACTGTCCGGGGCCCGTCCAAAGGGGGATAAAGGGTCAGTTTTCCGAGGGGAGAGGGGACCAGCGGGGCCCCCAGGGGCTGTCCGGGGCCCGTCCAAAGGGGGATAAAGGGTCGGTTTCCCGAGGGGAGAGGGACCAGCGGGGCCCCCAGGGGCTGTCCGGGGCCCGTCCAAAGGGGGATAAAGGGTCGGTTTCCCGAGGGGAGAGGGAACCAGCAGGGCCCCCAGGGGCTGTCCGGGGCCCGTCCAAAGGGGGATAAAGGGTCGGTTTCCCGAGGGGAGAGGGAACCAGCGGGGCCCCCAGGGGCTGTCCGGGGCCCGTCCAAAGGGGGATAAAGGGTCGGTTTCCCGAGGGGAGAGGGACCAGCGGGGCCCCCAGGGGCTGTCCGGGGCCCGTCCAAAGGGGGATAAAGGGTCGGTTTCCCGAGGGGAGAGGGACCAGCGGGGCCGCCAGGGGCTGTCCGGGGCCCGTCCAAAGGGGGATAAAGGGTCAGTTTCCCGAGGGGAGAGGGACCAGCGGGGCCCCCAGGGGCTGTCCTGGGCCCGTCCAAAGGGGGATAAAGGGTCGGTTTCCCGAGGGGAGAGGGACCAGCGGGGCCCCCAGGGGCTGTCCGGGGCCCGTCCAAGGGGGATAAAGGGTCGGTTTCCCGAGGGGAGAGGGACCAGCGGGGCCCCCAGGGGCTGTCCGGGGCCCGTCCAAAGGGGGATAAAGGGTCGGTTTCCCGAGGGGAGAGGGACCAGCGGGGCCCCCAGGGGCTGTCCGGGGCCCGTCCAAAGGGGGATAAAGGGTCGGTTTCCCGAGGGGAGAGGGACCAGCGGGGCCCCCAGGGGCTGTCCGGGGCCCGTCCAAAGGGGGATAAAGGGTCGGTTACCCGAGGGGAGAGGGACCAGCGGGGCCCCCAGGGGCTGTCCGGGGCCTGTCCAAAGGGGGATAAAGGGTCGGTTTCCCGAGGGGAGAGGGAACCAGTGGGGCCCCCAGGGGCTGTCCGGGGCCCGTCCAAAGGGGGATAAAGGGTCGGTTTCCCGAGGGGAGAGGGACCAGCGGGGCCCCCAGGGGCTGTCCGGGGCCCGTCCAAAGGGGGATAAAGGGTCGGTTTCCCAAGGGGGAGGGACCAGCGGGGCCCCCAGGGGCTGTCCTGGGCCCGTCCAAAGGGGGATAAAGGGTCGGTTTCCCGAGGGGAGAGGGACCAGCGGGGCCCCCAGGGGCTGTCCTGGGCCCGTCCAAAGGGGGATAAAGGGTCGGTTTCCCGAGGGGAGAGGGACCAGCGGGGCCCCCAGGGGCTGTCCGGGGCCCGTCCAAAGGGGGATAAAGGGTCGGTTTCCCGAGGGGAGAGGGAACCAGCGGGGCCCCCAGGGGCTGTCCGGGCCCGTCCAAAGGGGGATAAAGGGTCGGTTTCCCGAGGGGAGAGGGACCAGAGGGGCCCCCAGGGGCTGTCCGGGGCCCGTCCAAAGGGGGATAAAGGGTCGGTTTCCCGAGGGGAGAGGGACCAGCGGGGCCCCCAGGGGCTGTCCTGGGCCCGTCCAAAGGGGGATAAAGGGTCGGTTTCCCGAGGGGAGAGGGACCAGCGGGGCCCCCAGGGGCTGTCCGGGGCCCGTCCAAAGGGGGATAAAGGGTCGGTTTCCCGAGGGGAGAGGGACCAGCGGGGCCCCCAGGGGCTGTCCGGGGCCCGTCCAAAGGGGATAAAGGGTCGGTTTCCCAAGGGGAGAGGGACCAGCGGGGCCCCCAGGGGCTGTCCGGGCCCGTCCAAAGGGGGATAAAGGGTCGGTTTCCCGAGGGGAGAGGGACCAGCGGGGCCCCCAGGGGCTGTCCGGGCCCGTCCAAAGGGGGATAAAGGGTCGGTTTCCCGAGGGGAGAGGGACCAGCGGGGCCCCCAGGGGCTGTCCGGGGCCCGTCCAAAGGGGGATAAAGGGTCGGTTTCCCGAGGGGAGAGGGACCAGCGGGGCCCCCAGGGGCTGTCCGGGGCCCGTCCAAAGGGGGATAAAGGGTCGGTTTCCCGAGGGGAGAGGGAACCAGCGGGGCCCCCAGGGGCTGTCCGGGCCCGTCTAAAGGGGGATAAAGGGTCGGTTTCCCGAGGGGAGAGGGACCAGCGGGGCCCCCAGGGGCTGTCCGGGCCCGTCCAAAGGGGGATAAAGGGTCGGTTTCCCGAGGGGAGGGGACCAGCGGGGCCCCCAGGGGCTGTCCGGGCCCGTCCAAAGGGGGATAAAGGGTCGGTTTCCCGAGGGGAGAGGGACCAGCGGGGCCCCCAGGGGCTGTCCGGGGCCCGTACAAAGGGGGATAAAGGGTCGGTTTCCCGAGGGGAGAGGGACCAGCGGGGCCGCCAGGGGCTGTCCGGGGCCCGTCCAAAGGGGGATAAAGGGTCGGTTTCCCGAGGGGAGAGGGAACCAGCGGGGCCCCCAGGGGCTGTCCGGGGCCCGTCCAAAGGGGGATAAAGGGTCGGTTTCCCGAGGGGAGGGGGAACCAGCGGGGCCCCCAGGGGCTGTCCGGGCCCGTCCAAAGGGGGATAAAGGGTCGGTTTCCCGAGGGGAGAGGGAACCAGCGGGGCCCCCAGGGGCTGTCCGTGGCCCGTCCAAAGGGGGATAAAGGGTCGGTTTCCCGAGGGGAGAGGGAACCAGCGGGGCCCCCAGGGGCTGTCCGGGGCCCGTCCAAAGGGGGATAAAGGGTCGGTTTCCCGAGGGGAGAGGGACCAGCGGGGCCCCCAGGGGCTGTCCGGGGCCCGTCCAAAGGGGGATAAAGGGTCGGTTTTCCGAGGGGAGAGGGGACCAGCGGGGCCCCCAGGGGCTGTCCGGGGCCCGACCAAAGGGGGATAAAGGGTCGGTTTCCCGAGGGGAGAGGGACCAGCGGGGCCCCCAGGGGCTGTCCGGGGCCCGTCCAAAGGGGGATAAAGGGTCGGTTTCCCGAGGGGAGAGGGACCAGCGGGGCCCCCAGGGGCTGTCCGGGCCCGTCCAAAGGGGGATAAAGGGTCGGTTTCCCGAGGGGAGAGGGACCAGCGGGGCCCCCAGGGGCTGTCCTGGGCCCGTCCAAAGGGGGAGAAAGGGTCGGTTTCCCGAGGGGAGAGGGAACCAGCGGGGCCCCCAGGGGCTGTCCGGGGCCCGTCCAAAGGGGGATAAAGGGTCGGTTTCCCGAGGGGAGAGGGACCAGCGGGGCCCCCAGGGGCTGTCCGGGGCCCGTCCAAAGGGGATAAAGGGTCGGTTTCCCGAGGGGAGAGGGACCAGCGGGGCCCCCAGGGGCTGTCCGGGGCCCGTCCAAAGGGGGATAAAGGGTCGGTTTCCCGAGGGGAGAGGGACCAGCGGGGCCCCCAGGGGCTGTCCGGGGCCCGTCCAAAGGGGGATAAAGGGTCGGTTTCCCGAGGGGAGAGGGACCAGCGGGGCCCCCAGGGGCTGTCCGGGCCCGTCCAAAGGGGGATAAAGGGTCGGTTTCCCGAGGGGAGAGGGAACCAGCGGGGCCCCCAGGGGCTGTCCTGGGCCCGTCCAAAGGGGGATAAAGGGTCGGTTTCCCGAGGGGAGAGGGACCAGCGGGGCCCCCAGGGGCTGTCCGGGGCCCGTCCAAAGGGGGATAAAGGGTCGGTTTCCCGAGGGGAGAGGGACCAGCAGGGCCCCCAGGGGCTGTCCGGGGCCCGTCCAAAGGGGGATAAAGGGTCGGTTTCCCGAGGGGAGAGGGACCAGCGGGGCCCCCAGGGGCTGTCCGGGGCCCGTCCAAAGGGGATAAAGGGTCGGTTTCCCGAGGGGAGAGGGACCAGCGGGGCCCCCAGGGGCTGTCCGGGGCCTGTCCAAGGGGGATAAAGGGTCGGTTTCCCGAGGGGAGAGGGGACCAGCGGGGCCCCCAGGGGCTGTCCGGGGCCCGTCTAAAGGGGGATAAAGGGTCGGTTTCCCGAGGGGAGAGGGACCAGCGGGGACCCCAGGGGCTGTCCGGGGCCCGTCCAAAGGGGGATAAAGGGTCGGTTTCCCGAGGGGAGAGGGACCAGCGGGGCCCCCAGGGGCTGTCCGGGCCAGTCCAAAGGGGATAAAGGGTCGGTTTCCCGAGGGGAGAGGGACCAGCGGGGCCCCCAGGGGCTGTCCGGGGCCCGTCCAAAGGGGGATAAAGGGTCGGTTTCCCGAGGGGAGAGGGACCAGCGGGGCCCCCAGGGGCTGTCCGGGGCCCGTCCAAAGGGGGATAAAGGGTCGGTTTCCCGAGGGGAGAGGGAACCAGCGGGGCCCCCAGGGGCTGTCCGGGGCCCGTCCAAAGGGGGATAAAGGGTCGGTTTCCCGAGGAGAGAGGGAACCAGCGGGGCCCCCAGGGGCTGTCTGGGGCCCATCCAAAGGGGGATAAAGGGTCGGTTTCCCGAGGGGAGAGGGACCAGCGGGGCCCCCAGGGGCTGTCCGGGGCCTGTCCAAGGGGGATAAAGGGTCGGTTTCCCGAGGGGAGAGGGACCAGCGGGGCCCCCAGGGGCTGTCCGGGGCCCGTCTAAAGGGGGATAAAGGGTCGGTTTCCCGAGGGGAGAGGGACCAGCGGGGCCCCCAGGGGCTGTCCGGGGCCCGTCTAAAGGGGGATAAAGGGTCGGTTTCCCGAGGGGAGAGGGAACCAGCGGGGCCCCCAGGGGCTGTCCGGGGCCCGTCCAAAGGGGGATAAAGGGTCGGTTTTCCGAGGGGAGAGGGGACCAGCGGGGCCCCCAGGGGCTGTCCGGGGCCCGTCCAAAGGGGGATAAAGGGTCGGTTTCCCGAGGGGAGAGGGACCAGCGGGGCCCCCAGGGGCTGTCCGGGGCCCGTCCAAAGGGGGATAAAGGGTCGGTTTCCCGAGGGGAGAGGGACCAGCGGGGCCCCCAGGGGCTGTCCGGGCCCGTCCAAAGGGGGATAAAGGGTCGGTTTCCCGAGGGGAGAGGGACCAGCGGGGCCCCCAGGGGCTGTCCTGGGCCCGTCCAAAGGGGGATAAAGGGTCGGTTTCCCGAGGGGAGAGGGACCAGCGGGGCCCCCAGGGGCTGTCCGGGGCCCGTCCAAAGGGGGATAAAGGGTCGGTTTCCCGAGGGGAGAGGGACCAGCGGGGCCCCCAGGGGCTGTCCGGGGCCCGTCCAAGGGGGATAAAGGGTCGGTTTCCCGAGGGGAGAGGGAACCAGCGGGGCCCCCAGGGGCTGTCCGGGGCCCGTCTAAAGGGGGATAAAGTGTCGGTTTCCCGAGGGGAGAGGGACCAGCGGGGCCCCCAGGGGCTGTCCGGGGCCCGTCCAAAGGGGGATAAAGGGTCGGTTTCCCGAGGGGAGAGGGACCAGCGGGGCCCCCAGGGGCTGTCCGGGCCCGTCCAAAGGGGGATAAAGGGTCGGTTTCCCGAGGGGAGAGGGAACCAGCGGGGCCCCCAGGGGCTGTCCGGGGCCCGTCCAAAGGGGGATAAAGGGTCGGTTTCCCGAGGAGAGAGGGAACCAGCGGGGCCCCCAGGGGCTGTCCGGGGCCCGTCCAAAGGGGGATAAAGGGTCGGTTTCCCGAGGGGAGAGGGACCAGCGGGGCCCCCAGGGGCTGTCCGGGGCCCATCCAAAGGGGGATAAAGGGTCGGTTTCCCGAGGGGAGAGGGAACCAGCGGGGCCCCCAGGGGCTGTCCGGGGCCCGTCCAAAGGGGGATAAAGGGTCGGTTTCCCGAGGGGAGAGGGACCAGCGGGGCCCCCAGGGGCTGTCCGGGCCCGTCCAAAGGGGGATAAAGGGTCGGTTTCCCGAGGGGAGAGGGACCAGCGGGGCCCCCAGGGGCTGTCCGGGGCCCGTCCAAAGGGGGATAAAGGGTCGGTTTCCCGAGGGGAGAGGGACCAGCGGGGCCCCCAGGGGCTGTCCGGGCCCGTCCAAAGGGGGATAAAGGGTTGGTTTCCCAAGGGGAGAGGGACCAGCGGGGCCCCCAGGGGCTGTCCGGGGCCCGTCCAAAGGGGGATAAAGGGTCGGTTTCCCGAGGGGAGGGGACCAGCGGGGCCCCCAGGGGCTGTCCGGGGCCCGTCCAAGGGGGATAAAGGGTCTGTTTCCCGAGGGGAGAGGGAACCAGCGGGGCCCCCAGGGGCTGTCCGGGGCCCGTCCAAGGGGGATAAAGGGTCGGTTTCCCGAGGGGAGAGGGACCAGCGGGGCCCCCAGGGGCTGTCCGGGGCCCGTCCAAAGGGGATAAAGGGTCGGTTTCCCGAGGGGAGAGGGACCAGCGGGGCCCCCAGGGGCTGTCCGGGGCCCGTCCAAGGGGGATAAAGGGTCGGTTTCCCGAGGGGAGAGGGAAGCAGCGGGGCCCCCAGGGGCTGTCCGGGGCCCGTCCAAAGGGGGATAAAGGGTCGGTTTCCCGAGGGGAGAGGGACCAGCGGGGCCCCCAGGGGCTGTCCGGGGCCCGTCCAAAGGGGGATAAAGGGTCGGTTTCCCGAGGGGAGAGGGAACCAGCGGGGCCCCCAGGGGCTGTCCGGGGCCTGACCAAAGGGGGATAAAGGGTCGGTTTCCCGAGGGGAGAGGGAACCAGCGGGGCCCCCAGGGGCTGTCCGGGGCCCGTCCAAGGGGGATAAAGGGTCGGTTTCCCGAGGGGAGAGGGAACCAGCGGGGCCCCCAGGGGCTGTCCGGGGCCCGTCCAAGGGGGATAAAGGGTCGGTTTCCCGAGAGGAGAGGGGACCAGTGGGGCCCCCAGGGGCTGTCCGGGGCCCGTCCAAGGGGGATAAAGGGTCGGTTTCCCGAGGGGAGAGGGAACCAGCGGGGCCCCCAGGGGCTGTCCGGGCCCGTCCAAAGGGGATAAAGGGTCGGTTTCCCGAGGGGAGAGGGAACCAGCGGGGCCCCCGTCTCCCAGCAGAGCCCCAATACCCCCAGCAACAGCTCCTCCCACGGCCAGTGTCTGCTCCCCGGGGGTCTGTCTACACTAGCCCCCTAGTTCGAACTAGGGTGGTTAATGTAGTCATACGAACGTGCAAATGAAGCCCGGGATTTAAATATCCCCGGCTTCATTTGCATCTTGCCGGGCGCCGCCATTTTAAAATCTCCGCTAGTGCAGACTCCGTACCCATGGCTACACGCAGCTACACGCAGATACACGCGACTACACGCGGCACGGAGAAGGTAGTTTGGATTAGGCTTTCTAATTCGTACTACCAGTACACATCGTTCCACGAGGAGAAACGGTGGTTTGAATTAGAAAGCCTAATCCCAACTACCTTCTCCGTGCCGCGTGTAGCTGCGTGTAGCCGCGTGTAGCCGCGTGTAGCCGCGGGCACGGAGTCTGCACTACCGGGGCTTTAAAAATGGCGGCGCCCGACAAGATGCAAATGAAGCCCGGGAAATTCAAATCCCCAGCTTCATTTGCAACTTGGATTGGCTACATTAACCACCCTGGTGCTAACTAGAGCGGTAGTGTAGACGGACCCCAGGTAACCGGGTCGCCTGGGCCCCTCTTCTCCCCCCCCCCGTCCAATATTCTCCCCTCCGGGGTCAGCTGGGCTGGTCCCCAGGGTCCCCTCTGCAGCCCCTTGTCTGTTGTCTGGCTGGACCCGGCCTTCTCCTCTGAGCAGGGCTGGGGCACCAGGGTCCCGGCACTGGGCTCCAGTTCTGGGCTGGTCTCTGCAACAACCAACTCCCCACCAGGAACATCCGGGCACTGAGCACCCCCCTGAACCCTCAAAACTCCCTCCCCCTCGTCACATTGAACCAGGAACATCCGGGCACTGAGCACCCCCCTGCATGCAGCCCCCTGAACCCCCAAAACTCCCTCCCCCTCGTCACATTGAACCAGGAACATCCGGGCACTGAGCACCCCCCTGCATGCAGCCCCCTGAACCCCCGAAACTCCCTCCCCCTCGTCACATTGAACCAGGAACATCCGGGCACTGCCCCCTGAACCCCCGAAACTCCCTCCCCCTCGTCACATTGAACCAGGAACATCCGGGCACTGAGCACCCCCCTGCATGCAGCCCCCTGAACCCCCAAAACTCCCTCCCCCTCGTCACATTGAACCAGGAACATCCGGGCACTGAGCGCCCCCCCGCATGCAGCCCCCCTGAACCCCCAAAACTCCCTCCCCCTTGTCACATTGAACCAGGAACATCCGGGCACTGAGCGCCCCCCGCATGCAGCCCCCCTGAACCCCCAAAAACTCCCTCCCCCTCGTCACACTGAACCAGGAACATCCGGGCACTGCGCACCCCCCTGCATGCAGGCCCCGAGCCCCCAAAACTCCCTCCCCCTCGTCACATTGAACCAGGAATATCCGGGCACTGAGCGCCCCCCTGCATGCAGCCCCCGAACCCCAAAACTCCCTCCCCCTCGTCACATTGAACCAGGAACATCCGGGCACTGAGCGCCCCCCTGCATGCAGGCCCCTGAACCCCCAAAACTCCCTCCCCCTCGTCACATTGAACCAGGAACATCTGGGCACTGAGCGCCCCCCTGCATGCAGCCCCCTGAACCCCCAAAACTCCCTCCCCCTTGTCACATTGAACCAGGAACATCCGGGCACTGAGCACCCCCCTAAACCTCCAAAACTCCCTCCCCCTTGTCACTTTGAACCAGGAACATCCGAGCACTGAGCGCCCCCCTGCATGCAGCCCCCCTGAACCCCCAAAACTCCCTCCCCCTCATCACATTGAACCAGGAACATCCGGGCACTGAGCGCCCCCCTGCATGCAGCCCCCTGAACCCCCAAAACTCCCTCCCCCTCGTCACATGGAACCAGGAACATCCGGGCACTGAGCGCCCCCCTGCATGCAGCCCCCTGAACCCCCAAAACTCCCTCCCCCTAGACACATTGAACCAGGAACATCCGGGCACTGAGCACCCCCCTGCATGCAGCCCCCTGAACCCCAAAACTCCCTCCCCCTAGACACATTGAACCAGGAACATCCGGGCACTGAGCACCCCCCTGCATGCAGCCCCCTGAACCCCCAAAACTCCCTCCCCCTCGTCACATTGAACCAGGGACATCCGGGCACTGAGCGCCCCCCGCATGCAGCCCCCAAAACTCCCTCCCCCTCGTCACATTGAACCAGGAACATCCGGGCACTGAGCACCCCCCTGCATGCAGCCCCCCGAACCCCCAGAACTCCCTCCCCCTCATCACATTGAACCAGGAACATCCGGGCACTGAGCACCCCCCTGCATGCAGCCCCCTGAACCCCCAAAACTCCCTCCCCCTCGTCACATGGAACCAGGAACATCCGGGCACTGAGCACCCCCCTGCATGCAGCCCCCTGAACCCCCGAAACTCCCTCCCTCTCGTCACATTGAACCAGGAACATCCGGGCACTGAGCGCCCCCCTGCATGCAGCCCCCTGAACCCCCAAAACTCCCTCCCCCTCATCACATTGAACCAGGAACATCCGGGCACTGAGCGCCCCCCTGCATGCAGCCCCCTGAACCCCCAAAACTCCCTCCCCCTCGTCACATTGAACCAGGAACATCCGGGCACTGAGCCCCCCCCGCATGCAGCCCCCTGAACCCCCAAAACTCCCTCCCCCTCGTCACATTGAACCAGGAACATCCGGGCACTGAGCCCCCCCCGCATGCAGCCCCCGAACCCCCAAAACTCCCTCCCCCTTGTCACATTGAACCAGGGACATCTGGGCACTGAGCGCCCCCCTGCATGCAGCCCCCTGAACCCCCAAAACTCCCTCCCCCTCGTCACATTGAACCAGGAACATCCGGGCACTGAGCGCCCCCCTGCATGCAGCCCCCAAAACTCCCTCCCCCTCGTCACATTGAACCAGGAACATCTGGGCACTGAGCGCCCCCCTGCATGCAGCCCCCTGAACCCCCAAAACTCCCCCCCCCTCATCACATTGAACCAGGAACATCCGGGCACTGAGCGCCCCCCTGAATGCAGCCCCCTGAACCCTCAAAACTCCCTCCCCCTCGTCACACTGAACCAGGGACATCCGGGCACTGAGCGCCCCCCTGCATGCAGCCCCCTGAACCCCCAAAACTCCCCCCCCCTCGTCACATTGAACCAGAAACATCTGGGCACTGAGCGCCCCCCTGCATGCAGCCCCCTGAACCCCCCAAACTCCCCCCCCTCGTCACATGGAACCAGGAACATCCGGGCACTGAGCGCCCCCCTGCATGCAGCCCCCTGAACCCCCAAAACTCCCTCCCCCTAGACACATTGAACCAGGAACATCCGGGCACTGAGCACCCCCCTGCATGCAGCCCCCTGAACCCCCAAAACTCCCTCCCCCTAGACACATTGAACCAGGAACATCCGGGCACTGAGCACCCCCCTGCATGCAGCCCCCTGAACCCCCAAAACTCCCTCCCCCTCCTCACATTGAACCAGGGACATCCGGGCACTGAGCGCCCCCCTGCATGCAGCCCCCTGAACCCCCAAAACTCCCTCCCCCTCATCACATTGAACCAGGAACATCCGGGCACTGAGCACCCCCCTGCATGCAGCCCCCTGAACCCCCAGAACTCCCTCCCCCTCGTCACATTGAACCAGGAACATCCGGGCACTGAGCACCCCCCTGCATGCAGCCCCCTGAACCCCCAAAACTCCCTCCCCCTCGTCACATTGAACCAGGAACATCCGGGCACTGAGCACCCCCCTGCATGCAGCCCCCCGAATCCCCAGAACTCCCTCCCCCTCGTCACATTGAACCAGGAACATCCGGGCACTGAGCGCCCCCCTGCATGCAGCCCCCTGAACCCCCAAAACTCCCTCCCCCTCATCACATTGAACCAGGAACATCCGGGCACTGAGCACCCCCCTGCATGCAGCCCCCTGAACCCCCAAAACTCCCTCCCCCTCGTCACATGGAACCAGGAACATCCGGGCACTGAGCACCCCCCTGCATGCAGCCCCCTGAACCCCCGAAACTCCCTCCCCCTCGTCACATTGAACCAGGAACATCCGGGCACTGAGCCCCCCCCGCATGCAGCCCCCTGAACCCCCAAAACTCCCTCCCCCTCGTCACATTGAACCAGGAACATCCGGGCACTGAGCCCCCCCCGCATGCAGCCCCCCGAACCCCCAAAACTCCCTCCCCCTTGTCACATTGAACCAGGGACATCTGGGCACTGAGCGCCCCCCTGCATGCAGCCCCCTGAACCCCCAAAACTCCCTCCCCCTCGTCACATTGAACCAGGAACATCCGGGCACTGAGCGCCCCCCTGCATGCAGCCCCCAAAACTCCCTCCCCCTCGTCACATTGAACCAGGAACATCTGGGCACTGAGCGCCCCCCTGCATGCAGCCCCCTGAACCCCCAAAACTCCCCCCCCCTCGTCACATTGAACCAGGAACATCCGGGCACTGAGCGCCCCCCTGAATGCAGCCCCCTGAACCCTCAAAACTCCCTCCCCCTCGTCACACTGAACCAGGGACATCCGGGCACTGAGCGCCCCCCTGCATGCAGCCCCCTGAACCCCCAAAACTCCCTCCCCCTCGTCACATTGAACCAGGAACATCCGGGCACTGAGCACCCCCCTGCATGCAGCCCCCTGAACCCCCAAAACTCCCTCCCCCTCGTCACATTGAACCAGGAACATCCGGGCACTGAGCGCCCCCCTGCATGCAGCCCCCTGAACCCCCCAAACTCCCCACTTCCTCACAGCATCACGTTCACTGTCTCCCAGTCACTAGGTAAAGGCGCAGACAGAGCTGGGAGTGGCTCCGACAGGGATGGGGGAGTCAGACTCTCTTCGCCTCGCTGCAGCCATGGGGCGCCCACGTGTCCAATGCTGCGCACAGACGAGGTCGCCCCATGTCCAACCCTGTATCTTGGCCCTGGGAAAGGCGCAGAGAAGGGCAGCGAGGAGGACGAGGGGTCCGGAGCGGCCGCGTGAGGAGAGATCCGAAAGCTGGGACTTGAGCTCAGAGGGTATGTCTACACTACAGCGCTAGTTCGAACTAACTTAGTTCGAATTAGTTAATTCGAACTAAGCTAGTTCGAACTAACGCATCTAGAACTAAAAACTAGTTCGAACTAGCGTTTTGCTAGTTCGAACTAGCAAGTCCACATTGAGTGGACTCTGAACAGGGCTTAAGGATGGCCGGAAGCAGTGCCGGCAGGGCATAAAAGGAGGACTTAGAGCATGGAGATGCTGTCTCAGGCTAGCCGAGGGCTGCGCTTAAAGGGTCCCGACCCCCACCCCGGACACACAGTTCTAAGGGGTGCCCCGCTTGCAAAGAAGTTCTGGCTTGGAGTGCCCTGAGTGCCCACACTGGGCACATCACACCACTCGGCCATCAGCCCGGCTGCACTTGCCGCAGGCTGCCATCTGGGGAGAGGGAGTAATTGGGGGGCTGCAGGAGAGCTTCCACCCCCAGAAGCCCGCAGAGCCAGCCCAGTCCTCCCCATCGGGGGCTCGTACCCCATTCCTCCCTCACCTCCTTCCACTTACTCTTCCTTAGCCCCCCTTCTTATTGATGTACAAAATAAAGATAACGTTTCTTCCAACATTGACTCTGTCTTTATTGAAAAAAAACTGGGGGAGACTGGGAAAAGGAGGTGGGAGAGGGGAAGAGAAAGGCTGGGAGAGGGGAGGGCAACTAACATGATCAGGGGTTGGGAACAGGTCCCAGATGAAGAGAGGCTACAGAGACTGGGACTGTTCAGCTTAGAAAAGAGGAGACGGAGGGGGGACAGGATAGAGGTCTCTAAAAGCAGGGGTTGGGTGGAGAGGGTGCATTCAGAAAAGTTCTTCCTGAGTTCCCATAAAGAAGGACTAGAGGACACCAAAGGAAAGGAATGGGTAGCAGGCTTGAAACTAGTAAGAGAAAGTTGTTGTTCTTGACAAAGCAAATAGTTAACCTGTGGAACTCCTTGCTGCAGGAGGCTGTGAAGGCTACAACTAGAACAGAGTTTAAAGGGAAGTGAGATCAAGTCATGGAGGTTGGGTCCATGGAGTCCTATTAGCCAGAGGGTAGGAGTGGTGTCCCTGCCCAAAGTTTGTGGAAGGCTGGAGAGGGATGGCACGAGACAAATGGCTTGGTCATTGTCTTCGGTCCATCCCCTCCAGGGTCCCTAGGGTTGGCCGCTGTTGGCAGACAGGCTACTGGGCTAGATGGACCTTTGGTCTGACCCAGTACGGCCATTGTAAGCTCAGGGCTCAGGGTCGGGGGTCTCAGTGGACCCCCTTGATTTTCATGCACACCTGGTCCTGGGTGGCCAGGCTGGCAGCTCTCCTGCCCTAGACAGCCACTTTCCTGTGCCTAGTGCGGAGATCGTGGACGAGGTCCACGATGTCCGCACTAGCCCAGGAAGGTGCCCGCCTCTTGCGGTCCAGGGCAAACTCCCGGGAGCCGCCAGCCTGGTCCCGGCAAGAGGGGGTGGGCTGGGGGGCATCGGGTGGGTGGCTCTGTGCCGTGCCAGGTGCAGGGTCTGCTAGCTGGGTGCTGGCAGGCTTGCACCTGGCACGGGCACCGTAGCCAGCCCGTGCCCCTTTAAGGGGTCCGGGGCCGGGAGGGGGGCATAGAGTTTCCCTGGTGTTGGCCAGAGTGGCCACCAGGGAAACCTGGGGAGGGCTAGCCTCCCACTAGTTCGAACTAAAGGGCTACACAGCCCTTAGTTCGAACTAGCTAGTTCGAACTAGGCGTTAGTCCTCGTAAAATGAGGTTTACCTAGTTCGAACTAAGCGCTCCGCTAGTTCGATTCAAATTCGAACTAGCGGAGCGCTAGTGTAGCACCTATTAAAGTTAGTTCGAACTAACATCCGTTAGTTCGAACTAACTTTGTAGTGTAGACATACCCAGAGAGAGGAGACGGAGGGTAGCTCTGCACCGCGCCACCCTTCCCAGATACCTGTGTCCGCGTCCACACAGCCGGCCGCTATTTCCAAGTCGGGTCCGCATGCTGTGGGGCAGGAGGGCTTGTGGCTCCGACGCCGGGAGCCCTCGTGGCACGCGGGGCCAGGGCAGCCGGAGGATGAGCGCTCCCTTCGCAGGTAAGTGCCAGGCAGACGCTCCCCATGTCGAAAGCAGCTGTTCACTGGAGTAGCTCAGCTTGGTCGCTTATTTCGCGTTAAGCCCTGCTGTGTGGCCGCACCCCAAGGGGATAGGCCAGAGGCCTGTAAAATCACCATGCTGTGGGAAAAGTGACTAAGGAAACGCTCTTTATTCCCACGGTGTAAGACCTGGGGCTCGCCCAATGAAAGGGACAGGCAGCAGGTTTAAAACAAACCCAAGGCAGTTTTCCCTCACTCAGGGTGGCTACATCTACAATGGCATCATTTTTCGAAAATGCTTTTAACGGAAATGTTTTCCGTTCTGGCAGGACATTTTCCCGCAAAAGCACTTTTTGTGGAAAAGCGTCCGTGGCCGATCTAGACGCAGTTTTCTGCAAAAAAGCCCCAATCGCCATTTTCACGATCGGGGCTTTTCTGCGGAAAACAGAACCATGCTGTCTACACTGGCCCTTTTGCGCAAAAATCTTTCGGAAAAAGACTTTTGCCCGAACGGGAGCAGCACAGTATTTCCGGAAAAGCACTGACAATCTTACATGAGATCGTCAGTGCTTTTCCGGAAATTCAAGCGGCCAGTGTAGACAGCTGGCAAGTTTTTTCCGCAAAAGCAGATGATTTTCCGGAAAAACTTGCCAGTCTAGGCACAGCCGAAATGTCTAGACTGAGGGAGATTCGGGGACAGCAGAGCTATCCTGGAAAAACTCCGCCACGTCCAGGGACTGCGTTTGCTCTTCCGCTTTTTTTGTGGCAGAGCAGACGTGCTCTTTCGAAGCCCTGTTTTCCTTGTTCTGCAAGGACGAGGGGATCTTCTGACAAAGGGGGATTTTCCAAAATTTAGCCCAGTGTAGATGGGCCAAATTTCAGAAAAGCCTCTTTTGAAAACCAATTGAGAAAAGGTGGAGTGTAGACCTAGACTCAGCGCACAGTCAACCTGTGGAACTCCTCGCCAGAGGCTGTGGCGAAGGCCAGGACTTTAACAGGGTTCAAAAAGAGCTAGATACATTCCTGGAGGTCGGGCCCATCCATGGCTCTTGGCCAGGCTGGGCAGGGCTGGGTCCCTGTGTGTCAGGGGCTGGGAATGGGCGGCAGACGTGAGGATTCCCTGTTCGGTTGCACCGGGCAGACAGGACCCGGGGCTGGATGGGCCTTTGCTCCCACCCGCCTGGCCGTTCTCACCGCCCTGCCCTGGCTGATTCCCTCCCTCCCAGTGTGACCAATGGCTCCCTGCCGGGGGGCCTCCTGCACCCCCCTCGCCTTGCCCTGCCCCCATGGAATCAGGCGGGGCCCTTTCCTGCCCCTCGGCTGGGCATGCTGGCTCGGGGCCCCTCCTAGTGGGGTCCCTGCTCCCGCTCTGGGGCTGTTACTCAGGAAACCAAGAGGGGGAGCTGGGCTTTGCTGGGAGCAGGGCTCTGCAGTGGGGCGGGGGGGGGGTCTGACAGGGGGGGTGGTGGGGGCTGGAGGCTGCAGGAACAGGCGGTGCTGGGGGTTCAAAAGCAGGGCTGTGGGGAGAGGGGCCTGTGCTGGAGGGCAGAAGGGGGAGAGGGTTGTTGGGTGGAGGGGGCTATGGGGGAGGGGGCTGGCTGGGGGCTGTGGGGCAGAGGGAGCTATTGGGAAGGGGGCTGGCTGGGGGCTGTGGGGCGCAGGGGGCTGTGGGGGAGGGGGCTGGCTGGGGGCTGTGGGACAGAAGGGGCTGTGCTGGAGGGCAGAAGGGGGAGAGGGTTGTGGGGCGGAGGGGGCTGGCTGGGGGCTGTGGGGCAGAGGGAGCTATGGGGGGAGAGGGTTGTGCTGGGGGCTGTGGGGCGCAGGGGGCTGTGGGGCAGAGGGTTGTGCTGGGGGCTGTGGGGCAGAGGGGGCTGTGGGGCAGAGGGTTGTGCTGGGGGCTGTGGGGGAGGGGGCTGTGGGGCAGAGGGTTGTGCTGGGGGCTGTGGGGCGCAGGGGGCTGTGGGGCAGAGGGTTGTGCTGGGGGCTGTGGGGCAGAGGGTTGTGCTGGGGGCTGTGGGGGAGGGGGCTGTGGGGCAGAGGGTTGTGCTGGGGGCTGTGGGGGAGGGGGCTGTGGGGCAGAGGGTTGTGCTGGGGGCTGTGGGGGAGGGGGCTGTGGGGCAGAGGGTTGTGCTGTGGGGGAGGGGGCTGTGGGGCAGAGGGTTGTGCTGGGGGCTGTGGGGGAGGGGGCTGTGGGGCAGAGGGTTGTGCTGGGGGCTGTGGGGGAGGGGGCTGTGGGGCAGAGGGTTGTGCTGGGGGCTGTGGGGCGCTGGGGGCTGTGGGGCAGAGGGTTGTGCTGGGGGCTGTGGGGGAGGGGGCTGTGGGGCAGAGGGTTGTGCTGGGGGCTGTGGGGGAGGGGGCTGTGGGGCAGAGGGTTGTGCTGGGGGCTGTGGGGCGCAGGGGGCCGTGCAGCCAGCCCGGTGTTGTTGGAGCCGGAGACGGGAAGCCGCGCCCGGGGCGCTCACACGGACTTTTCCTTCCTCTGTCTTGGGAGGAGCCGCACAAAGCGGCGGGGGGGGGGGGCTGGGCAAGGCCTGGCAGCCCAGGAGGGCAGCAGCAGGGCAGGTGGGGGAGCAGGCTGCAGGGAACAGTGGCAGTGGGGCGGAGTTTGGGGGCAGGCTGGGGGGGTTGGGGACGGCAGCAGGGCTGGGGGTGTTGGGGGGTGGCTGGGCTGGGGGGCAGGCTGGGGAGGGGAGCAGGGCTGGGGGCGTGGGGGGTGGCTGGGCTGGGGGGCAGGGCTGGGGGCGTGGGGGGTGGCTGGGCTGGGGGGCAGGGCTGGGGCGTGGGGGGCAGCTGGGCTGGGGGACAGGCTGGGGGGCAGGGCTGGGGGCGTGGGGGGTGGCTGGGCTGGGGGGCAGGGCTGGGGGCGTGGGGGGTGGCTGGGCTGGGGGGCAGGGCTGGGGGCGTGGGGGGTGGCTGGGCTGGGGGGCAGGGCTGGGGGCGTGGGGGGCAGCTGGGCTGGGGGACAGGCTGGGGGGCAGGGCTGGGGGCGTGGGGGGTGGCTGGGCTGGGGGACAGGCTGGGGGGCAGGGCTAGGGGCGTGGGGGGGTGACGACGCGCCGGGGGGGGTTTCTTGCTTCCCCAGGGTTGAGCCCAGCGTGGGCGCGATGTGGGGCGAGGGCCGGGCAGCCGGAGCCCCCCTGGGGGGGTGCCTGGCCCCTAAGCTCCCAGCCCTCCGCGCAGGCCCCTCCCTTCATGGTTCCCAGCTGAAACAAAATCTTCCCCAAACCTGACCTCTGACCTCCTGCCTTTGTTTTATCCCCTCCCCCCCCTTCGGCTGGGTCAGTCTATGGCCCCCGCGTACAGCCCCCAGCCCAAAGCTAGCAACCAGCAAGGTACTCGCATCACGTCACAGGGGGCGGGGCTGGGGGGGCTGGGACGCAGCAGGGCTGGGGGGGCTGGGGTGCAGCAGGGCTGGGGGGGCTGGGGGGGCATGGCAGAGCAGGCTGCCCGATCTGGACTATCCACGCTGCAGGGTCTGGCCCCCAAGCCCAGGCCTGGCTCTGAAATGGGGATTTTCTCCTCTGGGCGTGGGGGGCCTTTTGCAATGTATCGAGCCGGTTGGTGCCTCAGTGTCCTGTGATCCGGTGAGCAGGGGCAGGGGCCGGAGGGGGAGGGCAGGGGCCGGCGGGGGCGGACGAGGGGCTAGCGGGGGCAGGCTGGGGGCAGGCGGGGGCCTAATGGGGGTGGGTGAGGGCAGGCAGCGGCGGGCGGGGGCCAGCGGGGAGCCGGGGGGGGCGGCAGGGGCGGGTGAGGGCAGGCAGGCGCGGGCGGGGGGCCGGCGGGGGCAGGTGGGGGCGGGGGCTGGCGGGAGCAGATGGGGGCCGACAGGGGCGGGCAGGAGCCGGCAGGGGTGGGCGGGGGCTGGCGGGGGCGGGTGAGGGCTGGCAGGGGCGGGCAGGAGCCGTCGGGGGCGGGTGGGGGCGGGTGAGGGCAGGCAGGCCCCGGCGGGGGGCCGGCGAGGGCGGGCGGGGGCGGGTGAGGGCAGGCAGGCGCGGGCGGGGGGCCGGCGGGGGCGGGCAGGGGCGGGTGGGGGCCGTCAGGGGCTGGCGGGGGGCGGGTGGGGGCGGGTGAGGGCTGGCAGGGGTGGGCGGGGGCCGTCAGGGGCTGGCGGGGGCGGGTGGGGGCGGGTGAGGGCTAGCAGGCGTGGGCGGGGGCCGGCGGGGGTGGGTGAGGGCAGGCAGGGGCGGGCGGGGGCCAGCGGTGAGCCGGGGGGGGCGGCATGGGCGGATGAGGGCAGGCAGGCGTGGGCGGGGGGCCGGCGGGGGCAGGTGGGGGCCGGCGGGGGCGGGCGGGGGCCAGCAGGGGCTGACGGGGGCCAGCGGGGGCGGGTGGGGGCCGTCAGGGGCTGGCGGGGGCGGGTGGGGGCGGGTGAAGGCAGGCACGCGCGGGCGGGGGGCCGGTGGGGGCAGGCAGGGGCCAGCAGGGGCTGGCTGGGGGCGGGTGGGGGCGGGTAAAGGCAGGCACGCGCGGGCGGGGGGCTGGCAGGGGCCGGCGGGGGCAGGCGCGGGCGGGGGGCAGGCAGGGGCCAGCAGGGGCCGGCGGGGGCCAGCAGGAGCGGGCGGGGGCTGGCAGGGGGCAGGTGAGGGCAGGCAGGGGCGGGCGGGGGGCTGGCGGGGGCAGGCAGGGGCCAGCAGGAGCCGGCGGGGGGCTGGCGGGGGCGGGCGGGGGTTGGCGGGGGGCGGGTGAGGGCAGGCAGGGGCGGGAGGGGGGCCGGCGGGGGCAGGCAGGGGGGCTGGCAGGGGCCGGTGGGGGCAGGCGCGGGCGGGGGGCTGGCGGGGGCTGGCGGGGGGCTGGCAGGGGCCGGTGGGGGCAGGCGCGGGCGGGGGGTCAGCGGGGGCAGGCAGGGGCAGACAGGGGCCAGCAGGGGCCGGCGGGGGCTGGCGGGGGCGGGCGGGGGGCCGGCGGGGGCGGGTGAGGGCAGGCAGGGGCGGGCGGGGGCAGACAGGGGCCAGCAGGGGCCGGCGGGGGTGGGTGAGGGCAGGCAGGGGCCGGCGGGGGCCGGCGGGGGCGGGCGGGGGGCCGGCGGGGGCGGGTGAGGGCAGGCAGGGGCGGGCGGGGGGCTGGTGGGGACCGGCGGGGGCGGGTGGAGGCTGGTGGGGGCAGGTGGGGGTCGGCAGGGGCCGGCGGGGGCAGGCGCGGGCGGGGGGCCAGCGGGGGCAGGCAGGGGCAGACAGGGGCCAGCAGGGGCCAGCGGGGGCTGGCGGGGGCAGGCAGGGGCCAGCAGGGGCCGGCGGGGGGCCGGCGGGGGCAGGCGGGGGCGGGTGAGGGCAGGCGGGGGCGGGCGGGGGGCTGGTGGGGACCGGCGGGGGCGGGTGGAGGCTGGCGGGGGCAGGCAGGGGCCAGCAGGGGCCGGTGGGGGCGGGTGAGAGCTGGTAGGTGCGGGCGGGGGGCCGGCGGGGGCAGGTGGGGGCGGGCGGGGGCGGGTGAGAGCTGGCAGGTGCGGGCGGGGGGCCAGCGGGGGCAGGCGCGGGCGGGGGGCCGGCGGGGGCAGGCAGGGGCCGGCGGGGGCAGGCAGGGGCCGGCGGGGGCCGGTGGGGGCGGGTGAGAGCTGGTAGGTGCGGGCGGGGGGCCGGCGGGGGCGGGCAGGGGCCGGCGGGGGCGGGCACACTGAACCCTGAGAAGTCAGAGCATGGGGTCAGCCAGGCGGGGCGGGAGCAAAGGCCCCTCCAGCCCAGGGTCCTGGCTGCCCTCAGTGGCCAGCGCCAGGTGCCCAGAGGGAGGGAACCGAACAGGGAACCCCCCGGGATCCCCCAGTCCCCACTGACAGACAGAGCCAGGGCCACGTCTCTGCCCGGCCTGGCTAGTGCCGTCGATGGTCCCCACCTCCAGGACTCTCCAGCTCTTCTTGGAAGCTGCTGAAGTCCTGGTCTGCTCCCCCTCCTGCGGCAGGGAGTTCCCCAGGCCGGCCCTGAGTGACGTGAAGAAAAACTTCCCTTGGCTTGTCCCAGAGCTGCCCTGTCAGGGTGACTCCTAGTCCGTGTGCTGTGGGGGGGGGAATCCCGTGTCCTTATCTGCCTTGTGCCCACCTGTCGCGCTTCTCCTGGCCCGTCACACCCTGAGTCATCGCCTTCCCGGCTGAACAGTCCCGGCCCTTTGACTCTGCTCACACGGCGGCTGCTCCAGCCCCCTCGGCCCTGCTGTTGCCTTCTCTGCGCCGCTCCCAACGCCCAGCCCCGCTGGTTGGGAGGAGGGACGTGGGACGCGGTGTTGGAGACGTGGGCGCCCCGTGGCTGGCACAGCGGCAATACGAGAGTCCGTCTCTCTCTAGCCCGTTGTTAATGACTCCTCACAGGCTGTTTGCTTTTCTGACGGCCGCTGCGCACGGCGCGGATGTTCAGAGAACGCTCCACAGTGACTCCAAGATCTCTCCTGAGCAGGTGTAGCTCAGTTAGGGTACGTCTACACTAGCCCCCAGTCCGGTCTAGCGAGGCTAATGAGGGCGACCCCTAAATCGAATTAGCTGGTAAGCCTCATTGCGGCTGATTCGAGTTAGGGCTTTAAACCGGAATCCCGGTTCAGGGCCGCGCGTAGACGGGGCCGTTACTTCGGGCCAGTCGATTTCTAAAATGGCGACCGGCCGGGAACGTGCTAATGAAGTGCGGGATGTTTAAATCCCGGGCTGGATTCGCAATTCCGGTCGCCCTCATTCGCCTCCCTCGAGCGAAGTCGGGGCTAGTGTAGACGAACCCCCAGTCCCCGTCATGCTGTGCATCTAGCTGGGATTCTCTTTTCCAACGGGCTCTCCTTTGCATTGCTCAACACCTGGGCAACAAAACGGCAGCTGAATAACGGTGGCCTGGGTCTGCGAGACCCTTTGGAAGCTCGTCCGAGGCTGTTTTCGACTCAACGGCCTGGAGCAGTTTGGGGTCGTCTGCACACGTAGCCGCCTCCCTGTCCCCCGCTCCCGATGGTTTATGGGCTGGTTCTAGTGACTGCTCTCCAGTCTGTAAACCGGCCGTTTATTCCTCCCCTTTGCTTTAACCAGATCTCGGGACCTTCTCTCTCGTCCCTGGTGTCACCGAGTGTCGGGGGGCCCCGACCCTGCCCCCCACCCGCAGCCTGGCGGGACTCTCAGCCGGCCGGTGGAACGGAAGGGTTCCTGGGTCCCAGGGACAGCGCAGACTTCCTTTTCCAGGGACCAGGAACATTCAGGTCAATCCATCTTGGGGACGGGGGCCCAGGGCCCCGGGTCTGGGTCCCTGACCGGTCCCCCAGGCCAGCGAGGCTCCCTTCTCCCCCAGCCAGCAGAAAACTAACCCACATCCCCAGCCGCGGCTCACGTGCCCCACGCAGCCCCCCTCCCGCCTTGTCCTGCTTCCCGGCCCCACGGCTGTGCTGTCCCCTGGGCCTCAGGAGTGAGAGCTGGGCTACTTCCCCAGGGAGTCACCCCCAGCCGCCCCCTCCTAGTGCTGCAGGGCCTGGGGAAACTGAGGCACGCACACAGCATCACTGCACAGCAGCACAGGTTTGGTAACCATATTTTCTGAATCAAAATTAGGGACACATTAGCCACACCTCCTGACCCCCATTAGCCACACCCCTGGAGGTAGCACTCCCAGGGTCAAGATGGACGCGGGACCAGACGTAAAGGGTGTCATGTGACCCCTCTAAGAGCTTCGCCCACCATCCTCCCACCAATAGGAGTGAGTTTGGCCCCGACAGGGCCCCCCATGCAACTGTCCTGCAATTGCATTAACCTAGCTTGCATTGCATCAACGGGGGGGGGGGGGGGAGGCTGGGGGAGTGTCCCACTACGATTGGCTTCCCACAAGAGGGGTGAGTTTTGTCTTGTGCACCAGTAGTGAGTCCACGTGCACTTGTTGGGACGTGCCACTGCACACCCAAGCTATTAACAAATGTCTTAACCCTCTCCCTTCCCCTCTGCTGCCGTGTCCCCTCCCTCGCCCCCCCCCGGGGCCTGCTGCCCCCTGCCCCCGCTGTCCTGGCTCCTGGCCTTCTCCCCTCAGCCCTCCTGGGACCTGCCCCCTTCCCCTGCACCAGCCCTTCTCTGCCCCCTGTGCCCCCACTCCGATCCTCAGTAGCTGCCTCTCCTGCCACAAGGGGGCGCTGCGATCCGGTGATCAAGCCGTGGAATCGCAATTCACATCTAGTTCGGAATTCCCAGAACACGAGTCTCGCAGCCTCTTAAACATCCTGCAACAAGTTTTATTGCAGGCAAGTCAGGCGCCGTTGTCCAGGCACTATCTGGAGACGGATATTCCGTACGACGCAGTTAAAACAGCAGCAAAAGGCATCACAAGCAATATTTAAATGGAATAATTACCCATCTCCATCCAACCCTTAACCCAATTTAGCAGCCTAGTTCCTCATTCGATGTAACACACTCACCCTCCGGGGCTGGCCAGACCCCAGGTCCGGTCGTTAATCTGGTAGAGGCAGAAATCCGACGTGCACGTCCCGCCAACATGCCGGATCCATGGCCTCCAACTCGTGGGCACAATGGCGTGGTGTGTATCCCCTCGGCGGGGCCAGGCCGCTGGGACCCCATCCACTGGCTGCACGTCTGTTAGTGGCACCCCCTCTCCTTACTGGTGTGTCCACCACCGATCCACAGACACCCGCTTTCTGCACCACCCAGTTGTGCTCGCCTCACCACGAGAGAAACACTGGCCTGGCCTTGGCTAGATTCCTCCCTTGCTACTTTTTGTCTTGGCTGGAAACGCTGCCTCAGCCGCACACACAGCCCTTGTATTTCACACAATCCTTACAGTCGTAAACAAGCCCATGATCCCCCGGGGCTTGTGCCTGGGCCTCGGCGTGGCCTCCCCTCCTGGGGATTGGCTCAGCGCTCACGCTAACCGTTCACACTACCCATGATCCCCCGGGGCTTGTGCCTGGGCCTCGGCGTGGCCTCCCCTCCTGGGGATTGGCCCAGCGCTCACGCTAACCGTTCACACTACCCATGATCCCCCGGGGCTTGTGCCTGGGCCTCGGCGTGGCCTCCCCTCCTGGGGATTGGCCCAGCGCTCACGCTAACCGTTCACACTACCCATGATCCCCCGGGGCTTGTGCCTGGGCCTCGGCGTGGCCTCCCCTCCTGGGGATTGGCCCAGCGCTCACGCTAACCGTTCACACTACCCATGATCCCCCGGGGCTTGTGCCTGGGCCTCGGCGTGGCCTCCCCTCCTGGGGATTGGCCCAGCGCTCACGCTAACCGTTCACACTACCCATGATCCCCCGGGGCTTGTGCCTGGGCCTCGGCGTGGCCTCCCCTCCTGGGGATTGGCCCAGCGCTCACGCTAACCGTTCACACTACCCATGATCCCCCGGGGCTTGTGCCTGGGCCTCGGCGTGGCCTCCCCTCCTGGGGATTGGCCCAGCGCTCACGCTAACCGTTCACACTACCCATGATCCCCCGGGGCTTGTGCCTGGGCCTCGGCGTGGCCTCCCCTCCTGGGGATTGGCCCAGCGCTCACGCTAACCGTTCACACTACCCATGATCCCCCGGGGCTTGTGCCTGGGCCTCGGCGTGGCCTCCCCTCCTGGGGATTGGCCCAGCGCTCACGCTAACCGTTCACACTACCCATGATCCCCCGGGGCTTGTGCCTGGGCCTCGGCGTGGCCTCCCCTCCTGGGGATTGGCTCAGCGCTCACGCTAACCGTTCACACTACCCATGATCCCCCGGGGCTTGTGCCTGGGCCTCGGCGTGGCCTCCCCTCCTGGGGATTGGCTCAGCGCTCACGCTAACCGTTCACACTACCCATGATCCCCCGGGGCTTGTGCCTGGGCCTCGGCGTGGCCTCCCCTCCTGGGGATTGGCCCAGCGCTCACGCTAACCGTTCACACTACCCATGATCCCCCGGGGCTTGTGCCTGGGCCTCGGCGTGGCCTCCCCTCCTGGGGATTGGCCCAGCGCTCACGCTAACCGTTCACACTACCCATGATCCCCCGGGGCTTGTGCCTGGGCCTCGGCGTGGCCTCCCCTCCTGGGGATTGGCCCAGCGCTCACGCTAACCGTTCACACTACCCATGATCCCCCGGGGCTTGTGCCTGGGCCTCGGCGTGGCCTCCCCTCCTGGGGATTGGCCCAGCGCTCACGCTAACCGTTCACACTACCCATGATCCCCCGGGGCTTGTGCCTGGGCCTCGGCGTGGCCTCCCCTCCTGGGGATTGGCCCAGCGCTCACGCTAACCGTTCACACTACCCATGATCCCCCGGGGCTTGTGCCTGGGCCTCGGCGTGGCCTCCCCTCCTGGGGATTGGCCCAGCGCTCACGCTAACCGTTCACACTACCCATGATCCCCCGGGGCTTGTGCCTGGGCCTCGGCGTGGCCTCCCCTCCTGGGGATTGGCCCAGCGCTCACGCTAACCGTTCACACTACCCATGATCCCCCGGGGCTTGTGCCTGGGCCTCGGCGTGGCCTCCCCTCCTGGGGATTGGCCCAGCGCTCACGCTAACCGTTCACACTACCCATGATCCCCCGGGGCTTGTGCCTGGGCCTCGGCGTGGCCTCCCCTCCTGGGGATTGGCCCAGCGCTCACGCTAACCGTTCACACTACCCATGATCCCCCGGGGCTTGTGCCTGGGCCTCGGCGTGGCCTCCCCTCCTGGGGATTGGCCCAGCGCTCACGCTAACCGTTCACACTACCCATGATCCCCCGGGGCTTGTGCCTGGGCCTCGGCGTGGCCTCCCCTCCTGGGGATTGGCCCAGCGCTCACGCTAACCGTTCACACTACCCATGATCCCCCGGGGCTTGTGCCTGGGCCTCGGCGTGGCCTCCCCTCCTGGGGATTGGCTCAGCGCTCACGCTAACCGTTCACACTACCCATGATCCCCCGGGGCTTGTGCCTGGGCCTCGGCGTGGCCTCCCCTCCTGGGGATTGGCTCAGCGCTCACGCTAACCGTTCACACTACCCATGATCCCCCGGGGCTTGTGCCTGGGCCTCGGCGTGGCCTCCCCTCCTGGGGATTGGCCCAGCGCTCACGCTAACCGTTCACACTACCCATGATCCCCCGGGGCTTGTGCCTGGGCCTCGGCGTGGCCTCCCCTCCTGGGGTTTGGCCCAGCGCTCACGCTAACCGTTCACACTACCCATGATCCCCCGGGGCTTGTGCCTGGGCCTCGGCGTGGCCTCCCCTCCTGGGGATTGGCCCAGCGCTCACGCTAACCGTTCACACTACCCATGATCCCCCGGGGCTTGTGCCTGGGCCTCGGCGTGGCCTCCCCTCCTGGGGATTGGCCCAGCGCTCACGCTAACCGTTCACACTACCCATGATCCCCCGGGGCTTGTGCCTGGGCCTCGGCGTGGCCTCCCCTCCTGGGGATTGGCCCAGCGCTCACGCTAACCGTTCACACTACCCATGATCCCCCGGGGCTTGTGCCTGGGCCTCGGCGTGGCCTCCCCTCCTGGGGATTGGCTCAGCGCTCACGCTAACCGTTCACACTACCCATGATCCCCCGGGGCTTGTGCCTGGGCCTCGGCGTGGCCTCCCCTCCTGGGGATTGGCCCAGCGCTCACGCTAACCGTTCACACTACCCATGATCCCCCGGGGCTTGTGCCTGGGCCTCGGCGTGGCCTCCCCTCCTGGGGATTGGCTCAGCGCTCACGCTAACCGTTCACACTACCCATGATCCCCCGGGGCTTGTGCCTGGGCCTCGGCGTGGCCTCCCCTCCTGGGGATTGGCTCAGCGCTCACGCTAACCGTTCACACTACCCATGATCCCCCGGGGCTTGTGCCTGGGCCTCGGCGTGGCCTCCCCTCCTGGGGATTGGCCCAGCGCTCACGCTAACCGTTCACACTACCCATGATCCCCCGGGGCTTGTGCCTGGGCCTCGGCGTGGCCTCCCCTCCTGGGGATTGGCCCAGCGCTCACGCTAACCGTTCACACTACCCATGATCCCCCGGGGCTTGTGCCTGGGCCTCGGCGTGGCCTCCCCTCCTGGGGATTGGCCCAGCGCTCACGCTAACCGTTCACACTACCCATGATCCCCCGGGGCTTGTGCCTGGGCCTCGGCGTGGCCTCCCCTCCTGGGGATTGGCCCAGCGCTCACGCTAACCGTTCACACTACCCATGATCCCCCGGGGCTTGTGCCTGGGCCTCGGCGTGGCCTCCCCTCCTGGGGATTGGCTCAGCGCTCACGCTAACCGTTCACACTACCCATGATCCCCCGGGGCTTGTGCCTGGGCCTCGGCGTGGCCTCCCCTCCTGGGGATTGGCCCAGCGCTCACGCTAACCGTTCACACTACCCATGATCCCCCGGGGCTTGTGCCTGGGCCTCGGCGTGGCCTCCCCTCCTGGGGATTGGCCCAGCGCTCACGCTAACCGTTCACACTACCCATGATCCCCCGGGGCTTGTGCCTGGGCCTCGGCGTGGCCTCCCCTCCTGGGGATTGGCCCAGCGCTCACGCTAACCGTTCACACTACCCATGATCCCCCGGGGCTTGTGCCTGGGCCTCGGCGTGGCCTCCCCTCCTGGGGATTGGCCCAGCGCTCACGCTAACCGTTCACACTACCCATGATCCCCCGGGGCTTGTGCCTGGGCCTCGGCGTGGCCTCCCCTCCTGGGGATTGGCCCAGCGCTCACGCTAACCGTTCACACTACCCATGATCCCCCGGGGCTTGTGCCTGGGCCTCGGCGTGGCCTCCCCTCCTGGGGATTGGCCCAGCGCTCACGCTAACCGTTCACACTACCCATGATCCCCCGGGGCTTGTGCCTGGGCCTCGGCGTGGCCTCCCCTCCTGGGGATTGGCTCAGCGCTCACGCTAACCGTTCACACTACCCATGATCCCCCGGGGCTTGTGCCTGGGCCTCGGCGTGGCCTCCCCTCCTGGGGATTGGCTCAGCGCTCACGCTAACCGTTCACACTACCCATGATCCCCCGGGGCTTGTGCCTGGGCCTCGGCGTGGCCTCCCCTCCTGGGGATTGGCTCAGCGCTCACGCTAACCGTTCACACTACCCATGATCCCCCGGGGCTTGTGCCTGGGCCTCGGCGTGGCCTCCCCTCCTGGGGATTGGCTCAGCGCTCACGCTAACCGTTCACACTACCCATGATCCCCCGGGGCTTGTGCCTGGGCCTCGGCGTGGCCTCCCCTCCTGGGGATTGGCCCAGCGCTCACGCTAACCGTTCACACTACCCATGATCCCCCGGGGCTTGTGCCTGGGCCTCGGCGTGGCCTCCCCTCCTGGGGATTGGCCCAGCGCTCACGCTAACCGTTCACACTACCCATGATCCCCCGGGGCTTGTGCCTGGGCCTCGGCGTGGCCTCCCCTCCTGGGGATTGGCTCAGCGCTCACGCTAACCGTTCACACTACCCATGATCCCCCGGGGCTTGTGCCTGGGCCTCGGCGTGGCCTCCCCTCCTGGGGATTGGCTCAGCGCTCACGCTAACCGTTCACACTACCCATGATCCCCCGGGGCTTGTGCCTGGGCCTCGGCGTGGCCTCCCCTCCTGGGGATTGGCCCAGCGCTCACGCTAACCGTTCACACTACCCATGATCCCCCGGGGCTTGTGCCTGGGCCTCGGCGTGGCCTCCCCTCCTGGGGATTGGCTCAGCGCTCACGCTAACCGTTCACACTACCCATGATCCCCCGGGGCTTGTGCCTGGGCCTCGGCGTGGCCTCCCCTCCTGGGGATTGGCCCAGCGCTCACGCTAACCGTTCACACTACCCATGATCCCCCGGGGCTTGTGCCTGGGCCTCGGCGTGGCCTCCCCTCCTGGGGATTGGCCCAGCGCTCACGCTAACCGTTCACACTACCCATGATCCCCCGGGGCTTGTGCCTGGGCCTCGGCGTGGCCTCCCCTCCTGGGGATTGGCTCAGCGCTCACGCTAACCGTTCACACTACCCATGATCCCCCGGGGCTTGTGCCTGGGCCTCGGCGTGGCCTCCCCTCCTGGGGATTGGCTCAGCGCTCACGCTAACCGTTCACACTACCCATGATCCCCCGGGGCTTGTGCCTGGGCCTCGGCGTGGCCTCCCCTCCTGGGGATTGGCTCAGCGCTCACGCTAACCGTTCACACTACCCATGATCCCCCGGGGCTTGTGCCTGGGCCTCGGCGTGGCCTCCCCTCCTGGGGATTGGCCCAGCGCTCACGCTAACCGTTCACACTACCCATGATCCCCCGGGGCTTGTGCCTGGGCCTCGGCGTGGCCTCCCCTCCTGGGGATTGGCTCAGCGCTCACGCTAACCGTTCACACTACCCATGATCCCCCGGGGCTTGTGCCTGGGCCTCGGCGTGGCCTCCCCTCCTGGGGATTGGCTCAGCGCTCACGCTAACCGTTCACACTACCCATGATCCCCCGGGGCTTGTGCCTGGGCCTCGGCGTGGCCTCCCCTCCTGGGGATTGGCCCAGCGCTCACGCTAACCGTTCACACTACCCATGATTCGCGATGCTCCCAACACCCCCCCGCCTGCCCGGGCTGTGCTGCTCTTTGTAGCACCATAGCTCCGGGCTCGGCTCGTGTGCTGGCCCTGCTGGATCAGGACATTTCGCTGCCCAGAGGCAGCAAACGCCCGCTGGGAGCCAATGAGCTGTCCACGGAGGGGAGGGCCATGGATGGCTGTTAGCCAGGCTGGGCGGGGAGAGGCCTTGCCTCAGTTTGCCAGAAGCCGGGAAACTGTCCTCTGGCTCCCATCCCTCCCCTCCAGTGTCTGCCCTTCTGCTTCACCCGACAGTCTCCCGGCACCTGCACCTTCCTTGGCCCCTGCACCCTCCTGGTGCCTCCCTGGGATGGGTGGACCAGCCCCGGCCAACCAGGCCCACATGGCTGACGGAGCCCTGCCCCTGCACTCCTGCCAGGCATGCTCAGCCTGTAGCCCAGGTGTAAAAGCCTGGGGAGAGGTGCAGTCCGGGCCAGCTGCCGGAGGAGAAGACCACCGCAGACCACCAGGGGGCACCGCCCGAGAGCCCCAGCGCCGTGTGGGACGGGACCACCGCTGACCACCAGGGGGCGCAGCCCCAGAGCCCCAGCGCCGTGTGGGACGGGACCACCGCAGACCACCAGGGGGCACCGCCCGAGAGCCCCAGCGCCGTGTGGGACGGGACCACCGCTGACCACCAGGGGGCACCGCCCGAGAGCCCCAGCACCGTGTGGGACGGGACCACCGCAGACCACCAGGGGGCATCGCCCGAGAGCCCCAGCACCGTGTGGGACGGGACCACCGCTGACCACCAGGGGGCGCAGCCCCAGAGCCCCAGCGCCGTGTGGGACGGGACCACCACAGACCACCAGGGGGCACCGCCCGAGAGCCCCAGCGCCGTGTGGGACGGGACCACCGCTGACCACCAGGGGGCACCGCCCGAGAGCCCCAACACCGTGTGGGACGGGACCACCGCAGACCACCAGGGGGCATCGCCCGAGAGCCCCAGCACCGTGTGGGACGGGACCACCGCTGACCACCAGGGGGCGCAGCCCCAGAGCCCCAGCACCGTGTGGGACGGGACCACCGCTGACCACCAGGGGGCGCAGCCCCAGAGCCCCAGCGCCGTGTGGGACGGGACCACCGCTGACCACCAGGGGGCGCAGCCCCAGAGCCCCAGCGCCGTGTGGGACGGGACCACCGCTGACCACCAGGGGGCGCAGTCCCAGAGCCCCAGCGCCGTGTGGGACGGGACCACCGCTGACCACCAGGGGGCGCCGCCCAAGAGCCCCAGCGCCGTGTGGGACGGGACCACCGCTGACCACCAGGGGGCGCCGCCCAAGAGCCCCAGCACCATGTGGGATGGGACCACCACAGACCACCAGGGGGCGCTGCCAAAGAGTCCCAGCACCGCGTGGAACAGGACCACCACAGACCACAGGGGGCGCCGCCCCAGAGCCCCAGCGCCGTGTGGGACGGGACCACCACAGACCACCAGGGGGTGCTGCCAAAGAGTCCCAGCACCGCGTGGAACAGGACCACCACAGACCACAGGGGGCGCCGCCCCAGAGCCCCAGCGCCGTGTGGGACGGGACCACCACAGACCACCAGGGGGCACCGCTCAAGAGCCCCAGCGCCGTGTGGAACGGGACCACCACAGACCACCAAGGGGCACCGCCCGAGAGCCCCAGCGCCGTGTGGAACGGGACCACCACAGACCACCAGGGGGCGCAGCCCCAGAGCCCCAGCGCCGTGTGGAACGGGACCACCTCAGACCACCAGGGGGCGCAGCCCCAGAGCCCCAGCGCCGTGTGGGACGGGACCACCACAGACCACCAGGGGGCACCGCTCAAGAGCCCCAGCGCCGTGTGGAACGGGACCACCACAGACCACCAAGGGGCACCGCCCGAGAGCCCCAGCGCCGTGTGGAACGGGACCACCACAGACCACCAGGGGGCGCAGCCCCAGAGCCCCAGCGCCGTGTGGGACGGGACCACCACAGACCACCAGGGGGCACCGCTCAAGAGCCCCAGCGCCGTGTGGAACGGGACCACCACAGACCACCAAGGGGCACCGCCCGAGAGCCCCAGCGCCGTGTGGAACGGGACCACCACAGACCACCAGGGGGCGCAGCCCCAGAGCCCCAGCGCCGTGTGGAACGGGACCACCTCAGACCACCAGGGGGTGCAGCCCAAGAGACCCAGCGCCGTGTGGAATGGGACCACCACAGACCACCAGGGGGCGCAGCCCAAGAGACCCAGCGCCGTGTGGAACGGGACCACCACAGACCACCAGGGGGCGCAGCCCCAGAGCCCCAGCGCCGTGTGGGACGGGACCACCGCTGACCACCAGGGGGCGCCGCCCAAGAGCCCCAGCGCCATGTGGGATGGGATCACCACAGACCACCAGGGGGCGCTGCCCAAGAGCCCCAGCGCCGTGTGGGATGGGACCACCGCTGACCACCAGGGGGCGCCGCCCAAGAGACCCAGCACCGCGTGGAACAGGACCACCACAGACCACCAGGGGGCGCCGCCCAAGAGACCCAGCGCCGTGTGGAACGGGACCACCACAGACCACCAGGGGGCACCGCCCGAGAGCCCCAGCGCCGTGTGGAACAGGACCACCACAGACCACCAGGGGGCACCGCCCAAGAGCCCCATCGCCGTGTGGAACGGGACCACCACAGACCACCAAGGGGCACCGCCCGAGAGCCCCAGTGCCGTGTGGAACGGGACCACCACAGACCACCAGGGGGCGCCACCCGAGAGCCCCAGCGCCGTGTGGAACGGGACCACCACAGACCACCAGGGGGCGCAGCCCCAGAGCCCCAGCGCCGTGTGGAACGGGACCACCTCAGACCACCAGGGGGCGCAGCCCCAGAGCCCCAGCGCCGTGTGGAACGGGACCACCTCAGACCACCAGGGGGCGCAGCCCCAGAGCCCCAGCACCGTGTGGAACGGGACTACCACAGACCACCAGGGGGCGCAGCCCCAGAGCCCCAGCGCCGTGTGGAACGGGACCACCTCAGACCACCAGGGGGCGCAGTCCCAGAGCCCCAGCACCGTGTGGAACGGGACTACCACAGACCACCAGGGGGCGCAGTCCCAGAGCCCCAGCACCGTGTGGAACGGGACTACCACAGACCACCAGGGGGCGCAGCCCCAGAGCCCCAGCACCGTGTGGAACGGGACCACCACAGACCACCAGGGGGCGCAGCCCCCGATTAGCCAGAGGCCCCTGCGACCACGTGGAATTCGGCCCATCGGGGCAGGTAGGACGTGGCCCAGGGCGGGGGCAGGGGTAGCCTCTCCTGCCGAGGGAGTGGGGGGCTGTCCTGCCGCTCCCAGGGGCCTGGGCCAGGACGCAGTGGGGCCCCCCCCGTGACTTGGCCAGTGGGGTGTCCAGCCCTGCCCTTAAGGGCCGGGGATTGACTCCGGTTACTGACTGGGCGATCAGGCCGCCAGCCCCAGGGGGCGAGGCCAGCTACCGGTGGTTTACCGGTTACGTGGGGCGCGCCGTGGAGTCAGCCCAGTGCACAGGCCCCTCCCCCTGGACCCGCCCCCTGACTCTGCCCCGCCCTCCTCGCGCTCTTCCTCCCTGGTGCCCACCCCCTGCCCCCGTTCTCCTCACGCCCCTCTGCACCTCACGCACGACTTGCTCCATCCCCGCCTTCCTCATGCCCACCCCTCCTCCTGCCCCCTCTGCTCCCCTCCCTCCTGCCCCAGTGCTCCTCCCCTCCCCCAGCATCACCCTGTCCCCTCCCCTCCCTCCTGCCCCAGTGCCCCTCCCCTCCCCCAGCATCACCCTGTCCCCTCCCCTCCCTCCTGCCCCAGTGCCCCTCCCCTCCCCCAGCATCACCCTGTCCCCTCCCCCCCTCCTGCCCCAGTGCCCCTCCCCTCCCCCAGCATCACCCTGTCCCCTCCCCTCCCTCCTGCCCCAGTGCCCCTCCCCTCCCCCAGCATCACCCTGTCCCCTCCCCTCCCTCCTGCCCCAGTGCCCCTCCCCTCCCCCAGCATCACCCTGTCCCCTCCCCTCCCTCCTGCCCCAGTGCCCCTCCCCTCCCCCAGCATCACCCTGTCCCCTCCCCCCCCTCCTGCCCCCAGCCCACGCAGCGACCAGTGACTGCGAAGCAGAGTGCACCCGGGTCACAGAGCAGACCCCCCCACGTCACACGTCCCCCCCCAAGAGCGAACCGAGCGGGGTCGCTCCGCGTGCGGCTGGGGGGCGTTCGGGCCCCGCCGGGTCCGGCAGTGGCGGTGACACTGGCGCCCCCCTGGGCTCAGGCCGGCCATGGCGCTGCCCTGCAGGAGCCGGCTCCCCTGTTGGGCTGCTGGTCGGCTCTGGGGGGCTGGCGGGGCCCACTCCCTGGGGCCGCACCAGCCCTGCCGCTGCCTCGGGCGCTGCCCAGGGTCCCTCTGGCCGGCCCACAAGCCCAGCGAGCCTTTCCCGGAAATCCAGGACGGCCCCCGCCCCCCACGCTCCCTCCGTGGGGTCTCCCGCTCCCACAGCTCTCTCAGCCAGCCCGCGGGCCTCCCCCTTCTGCCCCCTGGCCCTGTCGGGGAGAGCCTGGCAGCCCCTCGGGGCGCTTCTGTCATGTTACTGGATCTTGAGGGGAGCAGCCAGATCGCTGCTGCACCCATAGGTGGGGGCGTTGGCCCCAAGAATGGTATAAAAGGGGCCATGTGGGGTGTTGAATAGAAGCTCACTGTCTGCTGATCCAGTGTGCGCTAGTCATGTGAGTGTAGAGTGTCTGTGTGTGTAGGTAGGAGTCTGTAATCTGTGTGGAGACTGAATATTTCCCTGCATGTAATTGAGCATTGGGCAGAGCCCGGCCTGTGGACATGCTAATCAGCGAGGCCCTGTGGGACAATGGCTCTCAATGGCCCAAAGACACACCTAAAGCAGGAGGGCGGGGACCTAAGAGCTGCCAGCAGAGAGAGGCTGAGGACCAGGTGACTGGCTGCATACAAGAAGAGGCCAGGAAGGAGGGATAAACAGGCCATGTGGTCGACTCCATCTTGGGTCTCAGCTCAGCCCTTCATCCCAGAGGCAGCACTGCAGGGACTGAAGAGCCCGGAAGACCTGTGGACCCATCCTGATCGCAGGATGTGCAATAAGGACTTTTAACCAGCAGCTGCAACATCTCTGCTAGAGCCTGCATCGAGAACTGGGAGATTCGGTGCATGTAACGTACTGTACTTTAATAACCTTACTCTCAGGCTTTTCTTTCTTGTGATAATAAACCTTTAGATATAGATTCTAAAGGATTGGCCCAGCGTGATTTGTGGGTAAGGTCCAGAGGGTAAATTGACCAGGGATCTGTGGCTGGTTTCTTGGGACCGGACAGAACTTGTTCGGGGTAGGTGGGATTGGGTGCTAGGACCCCCCACCTGTGTATGAGGCCCGGGGCCATCTGGGGCACGGATATTGCTGGGGTGTCGGAGGGGTTTTGCTCGGGAGGCTTCAGGCAGGCAGCTGAAGCGCTCTGTGAGACGGGTTTGTGGCCGGTTTGGAGAGGTCACCAGTCGGGGGCTGTAAGGAGCCCCGGATTTGAGCAATTCGCCCTGAGCGGACGCCCTCAGCTGTGCCCAGACACGGCCGGGTCCGTCACAGCCTCCCTGTGCAGACAGCGGGGGGGCAGGGACTCGCCCCAGTCCTGCGGGTGCCGGTGCATAAAGGCCTCCAGTGTCTGCTTCAGGGTCCCCTGGGACCTCCCCGCCGGCCCATTGGACCAGGCCCAATACGCTGGGGCCCAGGTGAGCCGGGCCCCGTCCTTTTCCCACAAGCACCGGAGCGGGGCCGACATGAAGCGGGATCCCTGGTCCGTGAGGACTCCTGGGGGAACCCCCCTGCTGAAAAGGGCCAGCAGCGCGTCTGCCCCCATGTCTGCCTCGATGGAGGGCAGGGCCGCGGCCCCGGGGCAGTGGGGAGCCGTATCCACGGCTCCCAGGATGGATTTGTTCCCGGTCCGGGTGGCCCGGCCAGCAGGCCCCACTGTCTCTATTGCTGCCTCCAGAACGGCTCCTCTATGCTTGACAGGGGCCCCACGGCAGCTCCCCCTGTCTCGGGTTTCCCGCCCCCTGGCAGGACTGGCAGGCCCGGCAGTGCCGCTGCGCGGCGCAAAGCCCCCGGCCCGTAGAAGTGTTGGAGCAGCCTCGGCCAGGGGCGAATGGGACGCCGTGGGCCAGGGCCAGCAGCTTGCAGCGATACCTTTGGGGGACCGCCAGCTGCCGCTGGACCCCCCCGTCCCCCACCTGCTCTGGGGGGAGCCATTCCCGGACAGGAATCCCCAGGAATCTCTCCAGGCAGCCTCCCCCCAGGGGCTGAGCCACGCCCAGGCCCGCCCGGTCCCTCAGCCTCTGCAAGGGGGGGTCTGCCTGCACCTCAGCCTGGAATTCCCTGTTCCCCCTGCCCCACTGCCTGGAGCCGGGGCTCTAGGCCTGCTGGGCCCCATGTCTGCTGGGCTGGGGCCCTGCGCCCCCTGCAGGGAGCCCTCCCCTGGGTCAGGGTCACCAGCCCTTCGCTGGCTCTGGCTACGGGTGGTGATCAGGGCCCTGTGGGGTCCTTCTGTGCCATGCCCACCCCACCCAGCAGAGCCCCGTCCGCACCCGCAGCCCAGTGCGGAATAGGAACACAGGCTGACGTCTAGTGACTTGCCTGTAGGTTCGGTAGCATCCTACCAAACCTAGAGTGGGGGGTGTGACGGCGCGTCGGGGTCCCCCGTCTCCTGCACCCCGAAATGGCACAAACAGACTGCACCAGCCAGTGGAATTGAGGGTGGTTTATTGCTTCTCCAGGATACAGCATAGCACAGATGTAATCTGGTCACAGGAACTGGGGCTAAGAGGCTTCAGTGCCCCCCTTGAGAAGGGGGAATCCCAGCCCCCCTCCCCAGTTCCTTCTCCCCTGCTTTCCAGCCAGGAATTCACTCCCTCTCCTCCAGCCCTGCCCCCCAGCCAGGGCAGCATCCACCTTCCTTTGTTCCTCCCCATGGGGGGTGTCTGGCCAAACCAGTTGGGATCCCCTCTTTGCATAGTGATAGAAATGTTAGTCTGGTGTAGCTGAAGCAAAATCCAGGACTACATAGTCCTCTTTGCATAGTGACCCATCACTTGTCTGCTCTGTGGAACTACAGACAGCAGCCAGAGAGTTAGCAGGTTCCCCCCACTACGTCACAGGGGGCACTAGCAGGGTCGGGGGGCAGGAGCTGTGGGGTGGGGGTGGGGGGCACTGGCAGAGTCGGGCTGTGGGGCGGGAGTGGGGAGCACTGGGAGGGTCAGAGGGGCAGGGGCTGCGGGATGGGAGTGGGGGGCTCTGGCAGGGTCGAGGGGCAGGGGCTGAGGGGTGGGAGTGGGGGGCACTGGCAGGGTCAGAGGGGCAGGGGCTGCGGGGTGGGAGTGGGGGGCTCTGGCAGGGTCGAGGGGCAGGGGCTGAGGGGTGGGAGTGGGGGGCACTGGCAGGGTCAGAGGGGCAGGGGCTGCGGGGTGGGAGTGGGGGGCTCTGGCAGGGTCGAGGGGCAGGGGCTGAGGGGTGGGAGTGGGGGGCTCTGGGAGGGTCGGGCGGTGGGGCTGAGGGGTGGGAGTGGGGGGCTCTGGCAGAGTTGGGCGGTGGGGCTGAGGGGTGGGAGTGGGGAGCACTGGCAGGGTCAGAGGGGCAGGGGCTGCGGGGTGGGGGTGGGTGGGGCTGTGCAGAGAGAGGGGCTTGCCTGTGCGGAAAGCAGCCAAGGCCCAGCTGATTGCCCAGCTGGAAGAGAATGACCAGCCACAGGGCCAGGAATCTGTCCACAGGGGAAGCAGCCAGACCTCCCCTGGGAGCATGTCAAGCTCTGAGAGGAGGCAGAGCACTGGAGCCTGCGGGAGAGATGGGACAGCTTCCCCCGGGAGGCCTGCAAGCTGTAGCCCATCTAGAGCAGGGGCCAGCCCAGCAGAGCTGCGGGGGCTGGAGATCCAGCTGCAGATGAAGGAACTGGAGGTACAGGACCGAGAGAGGGACCGCCAGGACCGAGAGAGGCAGTGACAGCATGAGCTGGCCATGGCAGAGCGGAGAACCGGCAGGGCACCGGCTGCGCCAAGTGCGGATGGGCCCCAGGGTCCCAGGACTGCCAGACGCTTGGAGAGGCTCGTGGTGGCCCAATTGAAGGGCATGGGTGACATAGACGGGTTCCTCAGTGCCTTTGAGAGGGCCTGTGGACTGCAACGGGTCCCCCCAGCTGACAGGCTGCAGGAGCTCATCCCCGCACTGAACCAGGAGGCGGCCGGAGTGCTCAGTCAGCTGGAGGACCTACAGCCAGGGGATTACAACCGAGTCAAGGAGGCCCTGCTGCACAAGTTCGGGCTGACCCCCGAGATGTACAGGAAGAAGTTCCGGGGGGTACAGAAAGGGCCACGGGAGACCTATGTGGACCTGGCCTCCCGCCTGGCGCAATACGGCCGCAAGTGGGTGTCTGGAGTCGGAGCCCAGACCGCAGAGGAGCTGCTCAAGCTGGTCATGATGGAGTAGTTCTATGAAGCATGCCCACCCAAACTGAGGCTGTGGCTCAAGGACCGAAGACCAGAGAACCCCCAGGAGGCTGGGAGGCTGGCGGATGAGTTCACGGAGAGCCGGTCCGGGTGTGAACGGGAGTCCCGGAGAGAAAGGGAATCGCGCAGAGACCAGATCTCGGCTGAGCGACGGAGGGAGTCAACTACGGGGCGAGACCAAGGAACAGGTCGTCTGCGCCCCAGAGAACCAGCCAGGGCCTGGACAGAGACAGCCCAAAGCCTAACTTGCCATCGCTGTGGGCAAAAAGGCCACAAGAGGGCTCAGTGCACCAGGTCCCAGGACCGGGGACTTTCCAGGGTTAACTGGCTGGGGCGGGAGGAAGGGCAGGCTGCCCCAGAGGCAGGGGCTGGCAGGCAAACCTCAGCTCAGAGAGAGGGGAAGGATGCTCAGTGCACCTCCCCTGGGAGGTCTGATCCTCAGGAGGCGGATTTCTCCGTGTACCGGGTGGGGGCAGGACGGCCCCTGCGGAGCGAGTGCCTCATACCCCTGGAGGTGGATGGTAGGAAGGTGACGGGCTTCTGGGACACGGGGGCGGAGGTGACTCTGGCCCGATCCGACATAGTGGCCCCAGAGCGGATACTACCCCACACCCAGCTGACCCTGAAGGGCATAGACGGGTCCCCGTTTAAGGTGCCTGTAGCCAGGGTGCATCTGAAATGGGGGGCCAAGGAGGGCCTCAAGGAAGTGGGGGTGCACCCGCACTTGCCCACCGAGGTGCTGATGGGGAATGACCTAGAGGAGTGGCCCCATGAATCCCAGCGGGCTCTAGTCACTACCCGGAGCCAGAGCCAGCGGGGGGCTGAGAACGTGGGTCCAGGGAAGGACTCCTGGCAGCGTCCTCAGGGTCCCATCACAGTGGACACGGGGTCCAGCCAGGCTGGGACTCCGGACCTAGGCAGAGGTGGGGGACAGGTCCCGATCCCTGCCTCAGCAGCTGAATTCCAGGCTGAGGTGCAGGCAGACCCCTCCTTGCAGAGGCTGAGGGACCAGGCTGGCCTCCGTGCAGCTCAGCCCCGGGGGAGAGGTGGCCAGGAGAGATTCCTGTGGGAGCATGGACTCCTGTTCCGTGAGTGGCTCCCCCCCAGGAAGGTGAGGGCATGGAGGGTCCAGCGGCAGCTGGTCGTCCCCCGAAAGTATCGCCTCAAGCTGCTGTATTTGGCCCATGACGTCCCCGTTGGGGGCCACCGGGGGATCCGGAGCACCCGGCTGAAGCTGCTCCAACACTTCTACTGGCCGGGAATCTTTACAGCCGTGCAGCGGTACTGCCGGTCCTGTGACTCCTGCCAGAGGGGCGGGAAGGCCCAAGACAGGAGGAAAGCGGCTTGGGGGTCTCTACCCCAGATAGACCCTCTGGGCTTGCTGAGAGAGTTATGGGAGGGGAAGACCCCCCTGGATGGAGCATCGGGGGTGGAAGCCGCCCTGGCTGTCCAGAGAAGGCTCGCTGGGCTCATGGCCCCGGCCCGAGAGACCCTGGCCAGAGATCAAGGCCAGCGGAAGGGTGGGTGTGACCCCCGAGGACAGGCCTGTGCCAGTCACCCTGGAGCGGGGCGGCGAGTGGACAGAGGGAAGCCAGCTCATGTGGGGCCTCGCCACGGCCGGCCCGAGTCAAGGGGAGCACCCATGTCCCCAGGGCGGGTTCCCACGCAGAGGACCCGAACTTCCCTAGGTCACGAGCGGAGTGACCCTGCTCAGTTCGCTCTCGGAGGGGGGAGAACTGTGACGTAGTGGGGGTACCTGGCTGGTTTCTATGCTGCTGGCTCTGGGGGAACCCCCACTGGCTGCCGTGGGTACCACGACCCAGCAAAACAGAATGAGTCATAGTGGCCAGACACCCCCCATGGAGAGGAACAAAGGAAGGTGGATGCTGCCCTGGCTGGGGGGCAGGGCTGGAGGAGGGTGAGTTAGTTTCTGGCTGGGAGCATGGAGGAAGCAGCCTCAGCAAAGGCTGGGGGGTTTAGAAGCCGAGTCCCCCCCCCCATATCAAGGGGGGCTGAGGCCTCCTAGGCCTGCCTTGTAACCTGATGACATCTGTGCTGTGCTGTATCCTGGGGAAGCAATAAACCACCTCTATTCTACTGGCTGGTGAAGTCTGTTCGTGCCCTTTATCGTGTTTACGGACGCCTCGGACACCGGGCTGGGGGCGGTGCTGATGCAGGCGGACGAGAAAGGGGAACGTCACCCCATCGTGTACCTGAGCAGGAAGCTGCTGCCCCGGGAGCGGAGCTACGCGACCGTAGAGAGGGACGCCTGGCCATGGTGTGGGCCCTGCAAAAGCTGCAGCCAGACCTGTCTGGCCGGCGTTTCACGGTGACACCGACCCCTGCCCCCTTACCTGGTGTCAGCCGACGGTCAGGGCAGAGAGTCCCTTATGACCGGCTGAAGTTCTTTTAAATTGTGCTTGGTTTTGTTACAGCAACTGAAGGAGTCAGGTTAAAGCTTAAACAGTTACTATTTTATTGTTACAGGGTAAACTTAGTTGTTAAATGCTACTGCTGTGTTCCAGATAACACAGCCACTACAAAGGACAGGACAGAAATTACACTAAGAAGTCACTTACAGGTACCATGAAACACTTTTGGTTCTCTGAGCTCTTATTAAATGCATGCAAAATAGACACCTAGCAGGTATATATTCTCACCCCTGCGTTCCAGACTTGGTGTGGCCAGCGTCTTTCTCTCAATCCCTCGGGAAGAAGTAGGGCGAGGTTGGGCGTCCCACAGACCTCGGGAGACAATCAATACCTGCCAGCAGGTATAGATGATTGGAGCTCAAATGGGGTGGGCTGCTGAACCTCTTTTATACCCCTTGGGTCACGTAGGCTTCTTCCTGGGCTCAAGTGGCCAATTAGGAAAAATGGCTTTGAACGCCAAGTTTCCCACAAAGGGTGCAAAGCATAATTTACACCTGGGAAAATGCAGACAATGGGCACCTCTGGTATGTGATGGGCGAAGATTCCTCTCCTGGGACAGTGCAGGCGTGTCAATTACTGGTACTAGCCATCAGGGCGACGGGAGGCCCCGGGTCGTCAGCTGGCCCATTTACTGTCTGGTTTCTGTTTATGGTAGAGTCAGGGACAGGCAGCACACCTGCATTCCCAGGGCATCAAAGGCTGACTGCCTTTCTCTTGCTCTCTGGGGGGGGGGGGGGAACAAGATGGGGTTCGTGGAAAACCAAGATGGGGTTTGTGTCTGGCTACACCTGGCTACACCAGATGAAAGGGACGAACGCCAAGCTGCTGCGGTGGAGCCTGCTCCTGCAGGACTACGACATGGAAGTGACCCACGGCAAGGGGAGGCCAACATCATCGACGACGCGCTGTCCCGTGGGGGGGAACGTCCCCAGGCCACCGGCGGAGTGACCCCACTCGGTTCACTATCGGGGGGGGGGGAGGTGATGTAGTGGGGGGGGCTGTCCACTCTGTTGTGTATTCTCTGGTCGCTGTGCGTGGGCTGTGGGTGACCCCTACTGGCCTGCGTCTGTAACACTGCCCAGCGGGGGGGCGCCCTGAGGCCCTCACGTCCTGCAGACCGTGGCCCAGCCAGTTCTCACCGAGCAGGGCAGGGTCTGAACAAAGGCGGGGCTGGCTTGGGGAGGGGGCAGTCAGAGCGTGGGGAAGCAAACTAACCAGTGTCGGGGGTCCAGGGGCCTGCACGGAGCTAGGGCTGTGGGCCCATCCTCCCACGGACCCGGGCTGGGCTGTATCCCGCAGCAGCAATAACCCCTCCCTATTCTACGCGACCAGGCGAGTGCTAACAGGGAGTTTTGAGAGGGAGTTCTCCAGGTAGAGGAGAAGCAGATACAGGACTCTTGAGGGAAGTGGGTGTTGTGCTTGGGGCTTTCTCGCTGTGTGCGGAGCTGGTGTTTGTGAGTGAGGGTTGGGGTGTGTGCTTTTTGGGGTTTTGTTTATTTATTTATTTATTTTCCCCTGTGTTTGAGATTGAGGCTTTTTTTTTCCCCACCTCCCCTCTGCCCTCCCCCTCCCCTTGATGGAGTTCGTGCTGTGATTGGCAGGTGGAAACTGTTGGCTTCTAATTAAAGTTTGAATTCTAGAAGTCTCTGCTGATTGGCTGAGCCTTGGTAGGGGGAGGGGCTTTATAAGGCAGTGGGCAAGCAACCAAGGAGCTTGCAAACAGGTGAGTGCTAACAGGGAGGTTAGAGAGGGAGTTGGGAAGGGCAGGAGGTTCTCTTGCCTTTCTTTTTAAATCCCTTTTCCAGGACAGCAGCGATGGTTGGTGATGGGTCTGCTGTTGTTACCCGCACAGCGTGTGCCATGTTTGTCTTCCTCCCGGAAGAAAGAACGGATTTCATCTGCACCAAGTGCAAGCTGGTCGACATTTTGGAAGAAAAAATTAGGGACTGGAGGCCCAAGTGTCGACACTACGCTTGATCAGAGAGGATGAAGACTTCCTTGATAGAAGGCGGAATTTAATCCTTCAAGCACGGCTGGCGGAAGAGCCAGAGAAGGCAGTACGTGACCAAGAGGAGAACTGGCAGCATGTAACTTCTAAAAGGGGAAAAAGGCCAGCACGGGAATCCCCCGATGCTATAGAGGTAAGCAATCGCTTTCAGGCTCTCTCCACAGGCTCTGCAGTGCTGAAAGCTCTGGAAGGGACCTCACAAGGAAGAAACCAGAAGGGAACACCATCTACTGGAAGGCATGGGATGCGTAGTCCTAGGGATGGGGGTTCCACGGCCACCGCCCCCAAAAGAAAACGACGGGTGGTGGTGGTCGGGGACTCCCTCCTAAGAGGGACTGAGCCATCCCTCTGCCGTCCGGACCTGGAATCTCGAGAGGTGTGCTGCTTACTGGGAGCTCGCATTCAGGATGTCACTGAGAGGCTTAGCAAGCTGATCAAACCTTCGGATCGCTACCCCTTCCTGCTTCTCCACGTGGGAACTAACGATACGGCCAAGAATGACCTTGAGCGTGTTACTGCGGATTATGTAGCGCTGGGAAGAAGGATCCAAGAATTTGGAGCGCAAGTGGTGTTCTCCTCCATCCTCCCTGTTGAAGGGAAAGGACTGGGCAGGGATTGTCGAATTGAGGACATAAATGCGTGGTTGCGCAGATGGTGTCGCAGAGAGGGCTTTGGTTTCTTCGACAATGGGACTCTGTTCCGGGCGCAAGGATTGTTAGGAAGAGATGGGATCCACCTAACGAAGAGAGGAAGGAGCATCTTCGCGGGCAGGCTTGCAAACCTAGTGAGGAGGCTTTAAACTAGGTTCGTCGGGGGATGGTGACCAAAACCCTGAGGGGAGTGGGAAAGTCGGATACCGGGAAGAAATGCAGAGAGGAAGGGACAAGAAAGGAGGACCCATGCTTCGAATGCAGAAGATAGGGCGCTCAGCTGGTTACCTGAAGTGTTTGTACACTAATGCAAGAAGCCTGGGCAACAAACAGGAAGAACTGGAGGCCCTGGCCCAGACCAAGAAATATGATTTAATTGGGATAACAGAGACTTGGTGGGATGACTCGCATGACTGGAGCGCTGTCATGGAAGGGTATAGACTGTTCGGGAACAACAGGCAGGGGAGAAAAGGAGGAGGAGTTGCACTATATGTAAGAGAGCACTATGATTGCTCTGAACTCCAGTATAAAGAGGGAGAAAAACCTGTTGAGAGTCTATGGGTTAAGTTTAAAGGAGCAAACAACAGCAGTGATGTTGTGGTTGGTGTCTGCTACAGGCCACCGAATCAGGTGGATGAGGTAGATGAGGCTTTCTTCGGACACCTGAGAGAAGCTTCCAGATCTCAGGCCCTGGTTCTTGTGAGGGACTTTAATCCCCCTGACATCTGCTGGGAAACCAATACGGCAGTATACAGGCAATCCAGGAAGTTTTTGGAGAATGTTGGGGATAACTTCTTGACACAACTGCTGAAGGATCCGACCAGGGGCCGTGCGCAGCTTGACCTTCTGCTCACAAACAGGGAGGAACTAATAGGGGACGTAGAGGTGGGTGACAACCTGGGAAGCAGTGATCATGAGATGGTAGATTTCAGGATCCTGACCAAAGGAAGAAAAGAGAGTAGTAAAATACACACCTTGGACTTCAGAAAAGCAGATTTTGACTCCCTCCGAGATCTGATGGGCAGAATCCCCTGGGATGTTAACATAAAGGGGAAAGGAGTCCAGGACAGCTGGCAGGATTTTAAAGAAGCCTTATTGAAGGCACAGAAAGAAACCATCCCGACGCGTAGCAAGAGAGGCAAACATGGTAGGAGACCGGACTGGCTCACAGGGGAAATCCTTGGTGAACTTAAGCACAAAAAGGAAGCTTACAAAGAGTGGAAACTTGGACAAATGACCAGGGAGGAGTTTAAAGGTCTAGCTCGAGAATGCCGGGGGGTTATCAGGAAGGCGAAAGCGCAGATGGAATTGCGACTGGCTAAGGATGTGAAGGATACAAGAAAGGTTTCTACAGGCATGTTAACAAGAAGAAGGTGATCAGAGAGGGTGTGCGGCCCCTAATGGATGAAGGAGGTAACCTAGTGTCAGATGATGTGGGGAAAGCTGAAGTACTCAATGCTTTCTTTGCCTCTGTATTCACGGACAAGGTCGGCTCCTGGACTTCTGCGCCAAGTGACGCAAGATGGGATGAAGATGGACAACCCGTGGTGGGTAAAGAACAGGTTAGGAACTATTTAGAAAAGCTAAACGTACATAAATCCATGGGTCCGGACTTAATGCACCCGAGGGTGCTGAGGGAGTTGGCAAATGTCATTGTGGAGCCTTTGGCTATTATCTTTGAAAAGTCGTGGAGATCGGGAGAAATCCCGGATGACTGGAAAAAGGCAAATGTAGTGCCCATCTTCAAAAAAGGGAAGAAGGATCCAGGGAACTATAGGCCGGTCAGTCTTACCTCGGTTCCTGGAAAAATCATGGAAGGGATCCTTAAGGAATCCATATTGAGGCACTTGGAAGAGAGGAAAGTGATCAGGAATAGTCAGCATGGATTCACAAAGGGCAAGTCGTGCCTGACCAATCTGATTAGCTTCTATGATGAGGTAACTGGCTCGGTGGACATGGGGAAGTCAGTGGATGTGATAGACCTTGACTTTAGCAAGGCTTTTGATACGGTCTCCCACAATATTCCTGCCAGCAAGTTAAGGGAATGCGGATTGGATAAATGGACAGTAAGATGGATAGAAAGCTGGCTAGAAGGCCGGGCCCTGCGGGTACTGATCAATGGCTCGATGTCAGGATGGGGGTCGGTTTCTAGCGGAGTGCCCCAAGGTTCGGTTCTAGGACCAGCTTTGTTCAATATCTTTATTAATGACCTGGATGAGGGGATGGATTGCACCCTCAGCAAGTCTGCGGATGACACTAAGATAGGGGGAGAGGTAGATACGCTTAAGGGCAGAGGTAGGGTCCAGAGTGACTTAGACAAATTGGAGGATTGGGCCACAAGAAATCTGATGAGGTTCAACAAGGACAAGTGTAGAGTCCTGCACTAGGGACGGAAGAATCCCAAGTATTGGTACAGGCTGGGGACCGACTGGCTAAGCAGCAGTTCTGCAGAAAAGGACCTGGGGGTGACAGTGGATGAGAAGCTGGAGATGAGTCAACAGGGCGCCCTTGTAGCCAAGAAGGCTAATGGCATATTAGGTTGCATTAAGAGGAGCATTGCCAGCAGATCCAGAGATGTCATCATTCCCCTTTATTCGACTTTGGTGAGGCCACATCTGGAGTATTGTGTCCAGTTCTGGGCCCCCCACTACAAAAAGGACGTGGACGCATTGGAGAGGGTCCAGCGGAGGCAACCAAAATGATTAGGGGGCTGGAGCATATGACCTATGAGGAGAGGCTGAGGGACTTGGGTCTGTTTAGTCTGCAGAAGCGAAGAGTGAGGGGGGATTTGATAGCAGCCTTCAGCTTCCTGAAGGGAGGTTCCAAAGAGGCTGGAGAGAGGCTGTTCTCAGTAGTGACAGATGGCAGAACAAGGAGCAATGGGCTCAAGTTGTGGTGGGAGAGGTCCAGGTTGGATATTAGGAAAAACTATTTCCCTAGGAGGGTGGGGAAGCACTGGAATGGGTTCCCTAGGGAAGTAGTGGAGTCTCCATCCCTAGAGGTGTTTAAGTCTTGGCCTGACAAAGCCCTGGCCGGGTTGATTTAGTTGGGATTGGTCCTGCCTAGAGCAGGGGGCTGGACTTGACGCCCTTCTGAGGTCTCTTCCAGCTCTATGGTTCTATGGTACTGGCCGGCGGAGTCCCCTCTTGCTGCGGACGGTGGTGCAGGGTCGGGGGGCTCCCCGCTGGGCCGTCGCAGGGAGCCAGGAAGGCTCACAGCCCCACAGGCCTGAATCACTCCCCATGGTCCCGGGCCAGTTCTTGCCCCACAGCCCAGGGCTCCGTCCCGCTGGAGCCACCCGCCCTTCCATGGGGGGCGCCGCTGGGGCCGTCCCTGAGCCGTACCCGGGCAGTGCCCTCCCCTTGGCCGAGCAGGCCCATCTCCGGGGCGGAGGGGTGCAGAGGCGGCGTCCCTGGAGCCTTCAGGCGGTGCCCAGGAGAGAGTCTGGTCAGCAGCGCCCAACTCAGTGTGCACATCCGCACAGGCCTCGGCGCACAGAACAATATGTATTCCACACATGCATGGAGCAGGTTAGAGGGGGCCCTACCTCTCCTCCCCCCCCCCCCCCCCCCCACCGGCTTGTGGTCTCTTGGACTGAGCATCTCCTGGCCCCGCGGGAACCGGACCTTGCGCTGAACATGCCCAGCAACCGTTCCCTAGCAACAGCCTCAGGCATCCTGGCTCCGGCCCCCAGGGCCCGGGGGACGGGGCAGAGCTGATGCACAGGGCAGCCCCTGGGAGCGGGGTAGCAGCCAGGCCAGGAAGCGGCCTCCCCCCGCGCAGGGCCCACCGCCCAGGGCACGTCTGCAGGAAGGCTTGTGTGTGTGGGAATGGGGGGCGGTGGCCCTGGCGGGGAGCAGTGGGGACATAGGGACGATGGATGAGGGTGGGGGCCGACGCTCTCCAGCCTGCCAGACGCCCCAGACGAGGGCTGGAAAGCACAGGCCATGGCCTGGCAGGAGGCCCCAGTGGGCCCTGTGCGGAGGGCAGCAGGGACTAGCCGGGCGCAGAGCAGCCCAATGCTCCCCCTCCCGCAGCCAGCCCCATGGCACTGCTCATGGGGGCAGGCTGCAGGGTGTCAGTGCCGGGGTGTCGCCCTAAGAGGGATCCCTCAGTGCCAACCCCCCTCCTCCAGGGCTGGCCACGCAGCCTCCCCGCCTCCGCTGGGGCCCGATCTCCAGCCCTCCTGTTTCCCTCTGTGGGGCCCAGTGTGCCCAGCCGGATCTGCACCGGCCCCAGGAGCCTCCCCCAGCAGCGTCACCGGCCCCGGGCCATGGCCTAAGAAGCCCCGGCTGGCCTGGAGAGACAGCAGCTCAGACGTAGGCCTGGCCTGCAGGAGAACACCCTGACTGAGGGGTGTGAGACATCACCCCTGGAGCCCGACCACGGCCGGGCAAGGCGGGTTTCTTGCCCCTCCCCGGGAGCGCTGGCCCGAAGTGCTGCAGGGGCCGTGTGGCCATGGCCCTGCTCGTGGGACGGCTGCTCCCTTGCTGTGTTGAGCCCTGGGCGGCAGCTGGGTTAACTGGAGAACTCTCCCCTGGGCCTAGCGCTGGCTGCACCGCGTCAGGTTGGCATGGCAACCGGTGAGGAAGTGGCAGATTTTCTTAGTGTTTGGCGTGAAGACAGCGTGCCTCAGTTTCCCTGCGTGCTGGGTGCGTGACGGGGTGAGGGTGGGTGTTGCAGGGACCAGGTGAGACCTCGCCCAGTGGATGGGAACTTGGACGACAGCCTGAACACGGGCCCCCGGCTCGGGAGCAGCCAGCGCTCCCGGGGGAGAGAGCAGGCCCCAGAGCCTCGGGGGAGAGCCCTGGTCCCCACCGGCCCGGGACTGAACAGCAAGGGCAGGGGAACCGGGGCCCGGCCGGCACCAGGCCTGCGCTGCATCTCTCCCGCCAGCCAGGCCGCGCATGGCCCCGCCGGGCCCCCAGCCCCTCCCGCCGGGCCCAGCACCCCAGCCAGCCCCACGGCCCCGCCTCCGCCAGCCCAGCCCTGGAACCCCCCCCAGCCCCTCCCGCCGGGCCCAGCACCCCAGCCAGCCCCACGGCCCCGCCTCCGCCAGCCCAGCCCTGGAACCCCCCTCAGCCCCTCCCGCCGGGCCCAGCACCCCAGCCAGCCCCACGGCCCCGCCTCCGCCAGCCCAGCCCTGGAACCCCCCCCAGCCCCTCCCGCCGGGCCCAGCACCCCAGCCAGCCCCACGGCCCCGCCTCCGCCAGCCCAGCCCTGGAACCCCCCTCAGCCCCACCCGCCGGGCCCAGCACCCCAGCCAGCCCCACGGCCCCGCCTCCGCCAGCCCAGCCCTGGAACCCCCCCCAGCCCCTCCCGCCGGGCCCAGCACCCCAGCCAGCCCCACGGCCCCGCCTCCGCCAGCCCAGCCCTGGAACCCCCCCCAGCCCCTCCCGCCGGGCCCAGCACCCCAGCCAGCCCCACGGCCCCGCCTCCGCCAGCCCAGCCCTGGAACCCCCCCCAGCCCCTCCCGCCGGGCCCAGCACCCCAGCCAGCCCCACGGCCCCGCCTCCGCCAGCCCAGCCCTGGAACCCCCCCCAGCCCCTCCCGCCGGGCCCAGCACCCCAGCCAGCCCCACGGCCCCGCCTCCGCCAGCCCAGCCCTGGAACCCCCCCCAGCCCTTCCCGCCGGGCCCAGCACCCCAGCCAGCCCCACGGCCCCGCCTCCGCCAGCCCAGCCCTGGAACCCCCCCCAGCCCTTCCCGCTGAGCCCAGCACCCCAGCCAGCCCCACGGCCCCACCTCCGCCAGCCCAGCCCTGGAACCCCCTCAGCCCCTCCCGCCGGGCCCAGCACCCCAGCCAGCCCCACGGCCCGGCCTCCGCCAGCCCGGCCCTGGAACCCCCCCAGCCCCTCCTGCCGGGCCCAGCACCCCAGCCCAGCGCCCCGCCTCCCCCAGCCCAGCCCTGGAACCCCCCCAGCCCAGCGCCCCGCCTCCCCCAGCCCGGCCCTGGAACCCCCCCAGCCCAGCGCCCCGCCTCCCCCAGCCCGGCCCTGGAACCCCCCCAGCCCAGCGCCCCGCCTCCCCCAGCCCGGCCCTGGACCCCCCGCGCCCAGCGCCCCGCCTCCCCCAGCCCGGCCCTGGAACCCCCCCAGCCCAGCGCCCCGCCTCCCCCAGCCCGGCCCTGGAACCCCCCCAGCCCAGCGCCCCGCCTCCCCCAGCCCGGCCCTGGACCCCCCCCGCCCAGCGCCCTGCCTCCCCCAGCCCGGCCCTGGAACCCCCCCAGCCCAGCGCCCCGCCTCCCCCAGCCCGGCCCTGGAACCCCCCCAGCCCAGCGCCCCGCCTCTCCCAGCCCGGCCCTGGAACCCCCCCAGCCCAGCGCCCCGCCTCCCCCAGCCCGGCCCTGGACCCCCCCCAGCCCAGCGCCCCGCCTCCCCCAGCCCGGCCCTGGAACCCCCCCCAGCCCAGCGCCCCGCCTCCCCCAGCCCGGCCCTGGAACCCCCCCCAGCCCAGCGCCCCGCCTCCCCCAGCCCGGCCCTGGAACCCCCCCCAGCCCAGCGCCCCGCCTCCCCCAGCCCGGCCCTGGAACCCCCCCCAGCCCAGCGCCCCGCCTCCCCCAGCCCGGCCCTGGAACCCCCCCCAGCCCAGCGCCCCGCCTCCCCCAGCCCGGCCCTGGAACCCCCCCCAGCCCAGCGCCCCGCCTCCCCCAGCCCGGCCCTGGAACCCCCCCCCAGCCCAGCGCCCCGCCTCCCCCAGCCCGGCCCTGGAACCCCCCCCAGCCCAGCGCCCCGCCTCCCCCAGCCCGGCCCTGGAACCCCCCCAGCCCAGCGCCCCACCGTCCCCAGCCTGGCGCTGGACCCCCCCCAGCCCAGCGCCCCGCCTCCCCCAGCCCCGCCCACCGGGCCCAGCCCCGCCCGTGGACTCCCCCTTCGGGGGCGGGGGCGGGGGACAGCGCGCGGTCTGCTCCTGAGAGGCTGGAACGTCCATCTCCAGGGACGTGGCGCCGATTGGCCGATATTCCCAAGTAGGCGGGGTCGGAGGAACGTAGCCAATGACAGGCCATGGCGGGCAAGGGGCGGGGCTGAGGAGGATCTCGGAGGGGCTCAACGTCTTTTGCAGGGGGCGGGGCTGAATGGTGACGTAGGAGGAGGAGGCAGGGGCAGTGGGGGGTCCGGGCCGGGCCTGGGGGGAGGGGCAGGGAGTCAGGACTGGGGGGGAAGTAAGGGGGGGCCAGGCCTGGGGGGAGGGGCAGGGGGCCAGGCCTGGGGGGAAGTAAGGGGGGCCAGGCATGGGGGGAGGGGCAGGGGGCCAGGCCTGGGGGGGCAGACCTGGGGGGAGGGGCAGGGGGCCAGACCTGGGGGGGCAGACCGGGGGGGAGGGGCAGGGGGCCAGGCCTGGGGGGGCAGACCTGGGGGGAGGGGCAGGGGGCCAGGCCTGGGGGGAAGTAAGGGGGGCCAGGCATGGGGGGAGGGGCAGGGGGCCAGGCCTGGGGGGGCAGACCTGGGGGGAGGGGCAGGGGGCCAGACCTGGGGGGGCAGACCTGGGGGGAGGGGCAGGGGGCCAGACCTGGGGGGGAACTAAGGGGGGGCCAGGCCTGGGGGGAGGGGCAGGGAGTCAGGCCTGGGGGGAGGGGCAGGGAGTCAGGACTGGGGGGAGGGAAGGGGGCCAGGCCTGGGGGGAGGGGCAGGGGGTCAGGCCTGGGGGGAGGGGCAGGGGGTCAGGCCTGGGGGGAGGGCAGGGGGGTCCCATGGGTTGCCTGCGGCCGCTGGGCGCCCATCCCTTGGCCACCCTGCCCGGCCCGTTGCCCGCCTGCCTCTGGCCTGGCTCCTTTGTGCTCATTCCTGGGGGCGGGGGGCTGAGACTCTGCTGGCACATGCGCCCCCCACGCCCCCTCTGGTGCCTGCCCACGCCTGGCCTGCGCCTCCTCTCCGGCTGCGGGGCGAGGGACGTGGGCAGGGCCGGCGGGCGGGGCGCCGGGTGGGGCAGGCAGCAGGCGGGTCGCTTACTGGGACTTGTGCCTGCCTTTCTCCCCAGGCCACGGCCTCGACCAGGCCTGCCGAGAGCCCCTGGCCCTCCACGGGGAGCCCGCCTGGCCCCGCTGCCCCCGGGCAGGTAAGGACACAGCATCTGCCCCAGGAATCGGACCCTGCCTCCCTCTGGGCTGCTGCCGGCGAGTCCCCCAGCTAGCTCTCACGGGCTCGGGGCAGGAACCGCGCTGAAGCCAGGCAGGGCCCCGTGCAGCACGACTCTCCAGGGCGCTCCCCCCAGGGACGTCCGCGTCTCCCGGCCCGACCTGGCAGCCTTCAGCCCCCACGCGCTCCTCGCAGGAGAGCCCCTGGGCGGCCCCGGGAAGCCCCACGCCCCAGAGGGCCCTGCCCCCCACCACAGCCGGCGTGTTCCACAGGCAGGTTCCGGGGCGCGGCCCCCAGCGCAGAACGGCCTTGTGAGCACAGCAAGCGGGAACTTCCAGCAAAGTCGGGGGGCTCCCCCCGCCTGTCCCAGCCAGGAGAGACAGCCCAGCTTCTCCACACCCCGCTGCCCCTCCTCCGGCCTCTGCCCCTTCCCTGAAGGCGCCAGCCTGGCCCCCGCCTCTCGCCTGGCTCTCGGGCACCCCGGCCGGCTCGTTGCAGAGCATGGGCCCTAACCGTCACTTGGCGCCACAGAGCGGCTGGCAGTCGCACCCGCCCTCTGGGCAGCTCCGCAAGCTTCACCCTCTTCTCCCGCTGTCGGCTCACGCTTGGCCCTCGGCCCCCCTCCGGCGCGGCAGCCCCTTCTCGGGGGCCCCTCCGCTCCAGCGGCGGTGAGACAGCCCTGTCCCAGGGGGCTCTCCAGGGCAGCGACCCTCTCTTGGGGGGCCCCTCTCACCTGGGGTCAGCCCCTCCCCCTTCGGGACGGTGCCTCTTCCGCCTCCTCCGCCATGAGCCCCTCGGGGCCTCCACCCCCCGAGGGACCAGGGCCCCCGTTCTCCAGCCCAGAGCAACTCCCAGCCAGCACCCAACAGGAGGGTCTATTGAGCTTTGAACAGCAACGGACCCTCAGTCCACACGTCAGTCCCTCCCGCAGCCGGCTGAGTCCTGCCTGCCCTGCCCTGCCCCCCAAAACAGCCCCCGTCTCCCAGCAGAGCCCCAATACCCCAGCAACAGCCCCTCCCCCGGCCAGTGTCCTCCCCAGGTAAGAGGGTCGCCTGGCCCCTCCCCTCCCCTCCTCTCTTCCTCCAATGTTCTCCCCTCGCTGGGGTCAGCTGGGCTGGTCACAGGGTCCCCCTCTCCCCCGCAGTCCGTTGTCTGGCCAGAGCCTGCCGTGTCCTCTGAGCAGGGCCGGGGGCAACAGGGCACCTCACACCGGCTCCAGTTCTGGGCTGTTCCCTGCAACAACAAACTCCCCCCCCCCCCCCGTCACACGAAACCAGGAACATCCGGGCACTGAGCCCCCCTGCATGCAGCCCCCCGAACCCCCAAAACTCCCTCCCCCTCGTCACATTGAACCAGGAACATCCGGGCACTGAGCACCCCCCTGCATGCAGCCCCCCGAACCCCCAAAACTCCCTCCCCCTCATCACATTGAACCAGGGACATCCGGGCACTGAGCACCCCCCTGCATGCAGCCCCCCTGAAATCCCAAAACTCCCTCCCCCTCGTCACATTGAACCAGGAACATCCGGGCACTGAGCGCCCCCCTGCATGCAGCCCCCCGAACCCGCAAAACTCCCTCCCCCTCGTCACATTGAACCAGGAACATCCGGGCACTGAGCGCCCCCCTGCATGCAGCCCCCTGAACCCCCAAAACTCCCTCCCCCTCGTCACATTGAACCAGGGACATCCGGGCACTGAGCGCCCCCCTGCATGCAGCCCCCCGAACCCGCAAAACTCCCTCCCCCTCGTCACATTGAACCAGGAACATCCGGGCACTGAGCGCCCCCCTGCATGCAGCCCCCTGAACCCCCAAAACTCCCTCCCCCTTGTCACATTGAACCAGGAACATCCGGGCACTGAGCGCCCCCCTGCATGCAGCCCCCCGAACCCCAAAACTCCCTCCCCCCTGTCACATTGAACCAGGGACATCCGAGCACTGAGCGCCCCCCTGCATGCAGCCCCCCGAACCTCCAAACTCCCTCCCCCTCATCACATTGAACCAGGAACATCCGGGCACTGAGCCCCCCCCGCATGCAGCCCCCCGAACCTCCAAAACTCCCTCCCCCTCGTCACATTGAACCAGAAACATCCGGGCACTGAGCGCCCCCCTGCATGCAGCCCCCTGAACCCCCAAATCTCCCTCCCCCTCGTCACACTGAACCAGGGACATCCGGGCACTGAGCGCCCCCCTGCATGCAGCCCCCCGAATCCCCAAAACTCCCTCCCCCTCATCACATTGAACCCGGAACATCCGGGCACTGAGCGCCCCCCTGCATGCAGCCCCCTGAACCCCCAAAACTCCCTCCCCCTCGTCACATTGAACCAGGGACATCCGGGCACTGAGCGCCCCCCTGCATGCAGCCCCCCGAACCCCCAAAACTCCCTCCCCCTCGTCACACTGAACCAGGGACATCCGGGCACTGAGCGCCCCCCTGCATGCAGCCCCCCGAACCCCCAAAACTCCCTCCCCCTCGTCACACTGAACCAGGGACATCTGGGCACTGAGCCCCCCTGCATGCAGCCCCCCGAACCCCCAAAACTCCCTCCCCCTCGTCACATTGAACCAGGAACATCCGGGCACTGAGCACCCCCCTGCATGCAGCCCCCTGAACCCCCAAAACTCCCTCCCCCCTCGTCACATTGAACCAGGAACATCCGGGCACTGAGCGCCCCCCTACATGCAGCCCCCCTGAAATCCCAAAACTCCCTCCCCCCCTGTCACATTGAACCAGGGACATCCGGGCACTGAGCGCCCCCCTACATGCAGCCCCCCGAACCCCCAAAACTCCCTCCCCCTCGTCACATTGAACCAGGAACATCCGGGCACTGAGCACCCCCCTGCATGCAGCCCCCTGAACCCCCAAAACTCCCTCCCCCTCGTCACATTGAACCAGGAACATCCGGGCGTCGAACTTCCCACTTCCTCACAGCCACCACCTGGACACACGGGGAAACCGAGGCACACACAGTAGTCAGAGGAAACATCAAGCACGTTCCCACCTCATTGCACAGGGGCCCCTGGGTGTGGCTTTTGGGGCGAGGTCAGTGCCCAGCACACAGTGCTGCATCTGGAGCCCAGTGGCCATCCCGTGGGGCTGGGGCTGCGGGCGTGCTCGGGGCCTGGGCTCCAGTGGGGCAGGGGCTGGTGTTGTTTGGTGCCAGGGCACAACGCGCCGGGTCCGCTCTTCCCCGCTGGATCCAGCCCCTCCCAGAGGCCTGCTTGTGGGATGCCCCCGCCCCCACCCAGCCCCTGGAAGTGCCGAAGGGCGGGCAAGTAGCTTTCAGCACCTTGGACAGATACCAGCGGTGTGCGCCGATAGTCCTGGGCCCAGCTGGCAGGGCCTGGCATGACCCACTGCTCCTCCCCCAGGAGCGTCTCCGCACAGACTGTTCTCGTGGCCTCGGCATCGGCCCACCGGTGCGCCCGCCTGCCCTGCTTCCCCGCCACGGAGCAACGGGCCCCTCTCCACTGGCACCCGCCCCCGCCCCGTGGCCTGATCTCCCCTCCCACGACAGCCGGGGCCCAGGTTCCTGGCGCACGCGGGGCAGGGAACGCGGGTGAGAGGACAGGCAATGGGAGCCGCCCTGGAGAGGGCAGGAGACAGAGCTGCAGAGCCCTGGGAGATACCGGGCAGGGCTAGGTAGGACCCTGCCTGTTTGTAGCCCTGACGCCTCCTGCTCCTCGTAGGCCCCTCGCTGCTCGGGGAGCTCGCCATGCTGGTGTGACAGGTGTACCCTCGGCCCCGCTGGGTGCCCCGCCGGTGTGACAGGTGTACCCTCGGCCCCGCTGGGTGCCCCGCCGGTGTGACGGGTGTACCCTCGGCCCCGCTGGGTGCCCCGCCGGTGTGACGGGTGTACCCTCGGCCCCGCTGGGTGCCCCGCCGGTGTGACGGGTGTACCCTCGGCCCCGCTGGGTGCCCCGCCTGTGTGACGGGTGTACCCTCGGCCCCGCTGGGTGCCCCGCCGGTGTGACGGGTGTACCCTCGGCCCCGCTGGGTGCCCCGCCGGTGTGACGGGTGTACCCTCGGCCCCGCTGGGTGCCCCGCCGGTGTGACGGGTGTACCCTCGGCCCCGCTGGGTGCCCCGCCGGTGTGACGGGTGTACCCTCGGCCCCGCTGGGTGCCCCGCCGGTGTGACGGGTGTACCCTCGGCCCCGCTGGGTGCCCCGCCGGTGTGACGGGTGTACCCTCGGCCCCGCTGGGTGCCCCGCCGGTGTGACGGGTGTACCCTCGGCCCCGCTGGGTGCCCCGCCGGTGTGACAGGTGTACCCTCGGCGCCGCTGGCGGCCCCGCCGGTGTGACAGGTGTACCCTCGGCCCCGCTGGGTGCCCTGCTGGTGTGACAGGTGTACCCTCGGCGCCGCTGGCGGCCCCGCTGGTGTGACAGGTGTACCCTCAGCCCCGCTGGGTGCCCCGCTGGTGTGACAGGTGTACCCTCGGCCCCGCTGGGTGCCCCGCCGGTGTGACAGGTGTACCCTCGGCCCCGCTGGGTGCCCCGCTGGTGTGACAGGTGTACCCTCAGCCCCGCAGGTGTACCCTCGGCCCCGCTGGGTGCCCCGCTGGTGTGACAGGTGTACCCTCAGCCCCGCTGGGTGCCCCGCTGGTGTGACAGGTGTACCCTCGGCCCCGCTGGTGTGACAGGTGTACCCTCGGCCCCGCTGGGTGCCCCGCCGGTGTGACAGGTGTACCCTCGGCGCCGCTGGGTACCCCGCCGGTGTGACAGGTGTACCCTCGGCCCCGCTGGGTACCCCCGCCGGTGTGACAGGTGTACCCTCAGCCCCGCTGGGTGCCCCGCCGGTGTGACAGGTGTACCCTCGGCCCCGCTGGGTGCCCCGCCGGTGTGACAGGTGTACCCTCGGCGCCGCTGGGTGCCCCGCCGGTGTGACAGGTGTACCCTCGGCCCCGCTGGGTGCCCCGCCGGGTGCCCCGCCGGTGTGACGGGTGTACCCTCGGCCCCGCTGGGTGCCCCGCCGGGTGCCCCGCCAGTGTGACGGGTGTACCCTCGGCCCCGCTGGGTGCCCCGCCTGTGTGACGGGTGTACCCTCGGCCCCGCTGGGTGCCCCACCTGTGTGACGGGTGTACCCTCGGCCCCGCTGGGTGCCCCGCCTGTGTGACGGGTGTACCCTCGGCCCCGCTGGGTGCCCCGCCTGTGTGACGGGTGTACCCTCGGCCCCGCTGGGTGCCCCGCCGGTGTGACGGGTGTACCCTCGGCCCCGCTGGGTGCCCCGCCGGTGTGACAGTTGTACCCTCGGCCCCGCTGGGTGCCCCGCCGGTGTGACAGGTGTACCCTCGGCCCCGCTGGGTGCCCCGCCGGTGTGACAGGTGTACCCTCGGCGCCGCTGGCGGCCCCGCCGGTGTGACGGGTGTACCCTCGGCCCCGCTGGGGGCCCCGCCGGTGTGACGGGTGTACCCTCGGCCCCGCTGGGGGCCCCGCCGGTGTGACGGGTGTACCCTCGGCCCCGCTGGGGGCCCCGTCGGTGTGACGGGTGTACCCTCGGCCCCGCTGGGTGCCCCGCCGGTGTGACAGTTGTACCCTCGGCCCCGCTGGGGGCCCCGCCGGTGTGACGGGTGTACCCTCGGCCCCGCTGGGTGCCCCGCCGGTGTGACGGGTGTACCCTCGGCCCCGCTGGGTGCCCCGCCGGTGTGACAGGTGTACCCTCGGCGCCGCTGGCGGCCCCGCCGGTGTGACGGGTGTACCCTCGGCCCCGCTGGGGGCCCCGCCGGTGTGACGGGTGTACCCTCGGCCCCGCTGGGGGCCCCGCCGGTGTGACGGGTGTACCCTCGGCCCCGCTGGGTGCCCTGCTGGTGTGACAGGTGTACCCTCGGCCCCGCTGGGTGCCCCGCCGGTGTGACAGTTGTACCCTCGGCCCCGCTGGGGGCCCCGCCGGTGTGACGGGTGTACCCTCGGCCCCGCTGGGTGCCCCGCCGGTGTGACGGGTGTACCCTCGGCCCCGCTGGGTGCCCCGCCGGGTGCCCCGCCGGTGTGACGGGTGTACCCTCGGCCCCGCTGGGTGCCCCGCCGGTGTGACGGGTGTACCCTCGGCCCCGCTGGGTGCCCCGCCGGTGTGACGGGTGTACCCTCGGCCCCGCTGGGTGCCCCGCCTGTGTGACGGGTGTTCCCTCGGCCCCCGCTGGGTGCCCCGCCGGTGTGACGGGTGTACCCTCGGCCCCGCTGGGTGCCCCGCCGGTGTGACGGGTGTACCCTCGGCCCCGCTGGGTGCCCCGCCGGTGTGACGGGTGTACCCTCGGCCCCGCTGGGTGCCCCGCCGGTGTGACGGGTGTACCCTCGGCCCCGCTGGTGTGACAGGTGTACCCTCGGCCCCGCTGGGTGCCCCGCTGGTGTGACAGGTGTACCCTCGGCCCCGCTGGGTGCCCCGCTGGTGTGACAGGTGTACCCTCGGCCCCGCTGGGTGCCCCGCCGGTGTGACAGGTGTACCCTCGGCCCCGCTGGGTACCCCGCTGGTGTGACAGGTGTACCCTCTGTCCCGATGGGTGCCCCGCTGGTGTGACAGCCGCCGCTGGCTCCCGGGACAGCCGGCCCCTCACTGCTCGGGGAGCTCGCCATGCTGGTGTGACAGGTGGACCCTCGGCGCCGCTGGGTGCCCCGCTGGCTCCTGCCACAACTGGCCCCTCGGCCCTGCTGGCTCCTGTCACAGCCGGCCCCGCTGGCTCCCGGGACAGCCGGCCCCTCGGCGCTGCTGGCTGCCCCGCTGGCTCCCGGGTGCCCCACTGGCTCCTGCCACAGCCGGCCCCTCGGCGCCGCTGGGTGCCCCGCTGGCTCCAAGGACAGCCGGCCCCTCGGCGCTGCTGGCTGCCCCGCTGGCTCCCGGGTGCCCCGCTGGCTCCTGCCACAACTGGCCCCACAGCGCCGCTGGGTGCCCCGCTGGGTGCCCCGCTGGCTCCCGGGACAGCCGGCCCCTCGGCGCCGCTGGCTGCCCTGCTGGCTCCCGGGTGCCCCGCTGGCTCCTGCCTCAACCGGCCCCACGGCGCCGCTGGGTGCCCCGCTGGCTCCCGGGACAGCCGGGGGAGGCCGTGGCTGCTGCTGGGGCCCATGGAGCAGCTTGCGGGTCCCCTCAGCACCCTGGCTGCCGCGTGGAGGTGGGCAGAGGCAGCCGGACCTGCCGCCTGTCCCCTGAGCAGAGAGGAGGCGGCCACAGGCTGGCGATGGGGCGAGGGCGCGAGAGCTCTCCCGCCGGGCGGGTCCCTCGGGCCCAGAGAAGAGGTGGGGACAAGTCTCGCCGCGCCCACAAGCTGGGAGCCCAGGCTGTGCCAAACAGCTGAGCTGCCGGGACAGGGCCAGAGCAGCGAGACGCCGTGGCTGCTGGGAGTGGGGGGGGGTCTGCTCTGTGCCCGGGTCCCCATGCGCTGGGATGTGAGTTCCACTGACTCTCCCAGTGTGGATTAACCAGACACCCGGGCTCAGCTCCCAGGGAGAGACGGGGAGGGGGGGAGACCAGCCCCTGGCTGGGGGGCAGTGGCTGTCTGGGAAGCATGGAGAGAACGGGCTAAGCCGGGGACTAGGGGCGATGGGCCCCAACCCTAGGGCCTGAGCCACCCTGGCCCTGCCCCGGTGGCCACATCCCGTCTGTGCGGTGCTCTGTTCTGGAAAATCAGTAACCCCCCCTCTGTCCTATGGGCTGGGGGAGACTGTTCTGCTGCTCCGGGGGTGCAAGATCAGGGAAGCCCCAGCTCGCCGTCACAGGGGAGGCTGGGGTTCTCGGGGGGGGGGGGGGACGGGGAGTCCAGGACGGCTGGGACAGTCTGTACAGTGCAGGGGGGTGGGGGCTGAGAGCCACTGAACCACACGTTGTGACCCTGGGTGTGATGGAAACCCCTTCCAGCCAGGGGCTGCCGTCGCCCTGAGTGCCCTAGCGGCAGCGCCTGTGGGCATTGCATGGGGGGAGCGCCCTGCCCAGAGAGAGGGCGAGTCACTGCCCTTGGGTATTGCTGTGGGGCACACAGGGCCCTGCCCCAGAGAGAGGGCGAGTCACTGCCCTTGGGTATTGCTGTGGGGCACACGGGGCCCTGCCCCAGAGAGAGGGCGAGTCACTGCCCTTGGGTATTGCTGTGGGGCACACAGGGCCCTGCCCCAGAGAGAGGGCGAGTCACTGCCCTTGGGTATTGCTGTGGGGCACACAGGGCCCTGCCCAGAGAGAGGGCGAGGCACTGCCCTTGGGTATTGCTGTGGGGCACACGGGGCCCTGCCCCAGAGAGAGGGTGAGTCACTGCCCTTGGGTATTGCTGTGGGGCACACAGGGCCCTGCCCAGAGAGAGGGCGAGTCACTGCCCTTGGGTATTGCTGTGGGGCACACAGGGCCCTGCCCCAGAGAGAGGGCGAGTCACTGCCCTTGGGTATTGCTGTGGGGCACACAGGGCCCTGCCCAGAGAGAGGGCGAGGCACTGCCCTTGGGTATTGCTGTGGGGCACACAGGGTCCTGCCCCAGAGAGAGGGCGAGTCACTGCCCTTGGGTATTGCTGTGGGGCACACGGGGCCCTGCCCCAGAGAGAGGGTGAGTCACTGCCCTTGGGTATTGCTGTGGGGCACACAGGGCCCTGCCCAGAGAGAGGGCGAGTCACTGCCCTTGGGTATTGCTGTGGGGCACACAGGGCCCTGCCCCAGAGAGAGGGCGAGTCACTGCCCTTGGGTATTGCTGTGGGGCACACAGGGCCCTGCCCAGAGAGAGGGCGAGGCACTGCCCTTGGGTATTGCTGTGGGGCACACAGGGTCCTGCCCCAGAGAGAGGGCGAGTCACTGCCCTTGGGTATTGCTGTGGGGCACACAGGGCCCTGCCCCAGAGAGAGGGCGAGTCACTGCCCTTGGCTATTGCTGTGGGGCACACAGGGCCCTGCCCAGAGAGAGGGCGAGTCACTGCCCTTGGGTATTGCTGTGGGGCACACAGGGCCTTGCCCCAGAGAGAGGGCGAGTCACTGCCCTTGGGTATTGCTGTGGGGCACACGGAGCCCTGCCCAGAGAGAGGGTAAGTCACTGCCCTTGGGTATTGCTGTGGGGCACACAGGGCCCTGCCCCAGAGAGAGGGCGAGTCACTGCCCTTGGGTATTGCTGTGGGGCACACGGGGCCCTGCCCCGGGAGGCCTGCAAGCCATAGCCCATGTAGGGCAGGGGCCAGCCCAGCGGAGCTGCGGCGGCTGGAGATCCAGCTGCGGATAAAGGAATTGGAAGCAGAGGACCGAGAGAGGGACCGCCAGGACCGAGAGAAGGAGCGCCAAGATCGAGAGAGGCAGCGACAGCATGAGCTGGCCATGGCAGAGCGGAGAACCTGCGGGGCACCGGCTGCGCCAAGTGCGGATGGGCCCCAGGGCCCCAGGACTGCCAGATGCTTGGAGAGGCTCGTGGTGGCCCAAGTGAAGGACATGGGCAACATAGACGGGTTCCTCAGCTCCTTTGAGAGGGCCTGTGGACTGCAACGGGTCCCCCCAGCTGACTGGCTGCAGGAGCTCATCCCCGCACTGAGCCAGGAGGCGGCCGGAGTGCTCAGTCAGCTGGAGGACCTACAGCCAGGGGATTACAACCGAGTCAAGGAGGCCCTGCTGCACAAATTTGGGCGGACCCCCGAGATGTACAGGAAGAAGTTCCGGGGGGTACAGAAAGGGCCACGGGAGACCTATGCGGATCTGGCCTCCCGCCTGTCGCAATACGGCCGCAAGTGGGTGTCTGGAGTCGGAGCCCAGACCGCAGAGGAGCTGCTCAAGCTGGTCCTGATGGAGCAGTTCTATGAAGCGTGCCCACCCAAACTGAGGCTGTGGCTCAAGGACCGGAGACCAGAGAACCCCCAGGAGGCCGGGAGGCTGGCGGATGAGTTCACGGAGAGCCGGTCCGGGGGTGAACGGGAGTCCCGGAGAGAAAGGGAATCACGCAGAGACCAGATCTCGGCTGAGCGATGGAGGGAGTCAACTACGGGGCGAGCCAAAGGAACAGGTCGTCTGTGCCCCAGAGAACCAGCCAGGGCCTGGACAGAGACAGGCCAAAGCCTAACTTGCCATCGCTATGGGCAAAAAGGCCACAAGAGGGCTCAGTGCACCAGGTCCCAGGACTGGGGACTTTCCAGGGTTAACTGGCTGGGGCAGGAGGAAGGGCAGGCTGCCCCAGAGGCAGGGGCTGGCAGGCAAACCTCAGCTCAGAGAGAGGGGAAGGATGCTCAGTGCACCTCCCCTGGGAGGTCTGATTCTCAGGAGGCGGATTTCTCCGTGTACCGGGTGGGGGCAGGACGGCCCCTGCGGAGCGAGTGCCTCATACCCCTGGAGGTGGATGGTAGGAAGGTGACGGGCTTCTGGGACACGGGGGCGGAGGTGACGCTGGCCCGATCCGACATAGTGGCCCCAGAGCGGATACTACCCCACACGCAGCTGACCCTGAAGGGCATAGATGGGTCCCCGTTTAAGGTGCCTGTAGCCCGGGTACATCTGAAATGGGGGGCGAAGGAGGGCCTCAAGGAAGTGGGGGTGCACCCGCACTTGCCCACCGAGGTGCTGATGGGGAATGACCTAGAGGAGTGGCCCCATGAATCCCAGCAGGCTCTAGTCACTACCTGGAGCCAGAGCCAGCGGGGGGCTGACAACGTGGGTCCAGGGAAGGACTCCGGGCAGCGTCCTCAGGGTCCCATCCCAGCGGACACGGGGTCCAGCCAGGCTGGGACTCCGGACCTAGGCAGAGGTGGGGGACAGGTCCCGATCCCTGCCTCAGCGGCTGAATTCCAGGCGGAGGTGCAGGCAGACCCCTCCTTGCAGAGGCTGAGGGACCAGGCTGGCCTCCGTGCAGCTCAGCCCCGGGGGAGAGGTGGCCAGGAGAGATTCCTGCGGGAGCGTGGACTCCTGTTCCGTGAATGGCTTCCCCCCAGGAAGGTGAGGGCATGGAGGGTCCAGCGGTAGCTGGTGGTTCCCCAAAGGTATCGCCGCAAGCTGCTACACCTGGCCCATGACATCCCATTATCGGGACACCGGGGGATCCGGAGCACCCGGCTGAGGCTGCTCCAGCACTTCTATTGGCCGGGAATCTTTACAGCCGTGCAGCGGTACTGCCGGTCCTGTGACTCCTGCCAGAGGGGCGGGAAGGACGAAGACAGTAGGAAAGCGGCTTGGGGGTCTCTACCCCATATAGAGGACCCTCTGGGCTTGCTGAGAGAGTTATGGGAGGGGAAGACCTCCCTGGATGGAGCATCGGGGGTGGAAGCCGCCCTGGCCAGTGGAAGGGTGGGTGTGACCCCCAAGGACAGGCCTGTGCCAGTCGCCCTTGAGCGGGGCGGCGAGTGGACAGAGGGAAGCCAGCTCATGTGGGGCCTCGCCACGGCCGGCCCGAGTCAAGGGGAGCACCCATGTCCCCAGGGCGGTTCCCACGCAGAGGACCCGAACTTCCTAGGTCACGAGCGGAGTGACCCTGCTCAGTTCGCTCTCGGAGTGGGGAGAACTGTGACGTAGTGGGGGTACTTGCTGGGCTGTGGTGACCTCTGCTGTCTGGATCAAGACCCAGCAGGGAAAACCTCATTATGCAAAGGTAATGCCAAACTTGTTGAACCAGACACCCCCCATTGGAGAGGAACAAAGGAAGGTGGATGCTGCCCTGGCTGGGGGGCAGGGCTGGAAGAGAGTATGTCTACACTACCCCGCTAGTTTGAACTAGGAGGGTAATGTAGGCATACCGCACTTGCAAATGAAGCCCGGGATTTGAATTTCCCGGGCTTCATTTGCATAAGCGGGGAGCCGCCATTTTTAAATCCCCGCTGCTACACGGGGCTCGAACTAGGTAGTTCGGACTAGGTTCCTATTCCGAAGTACCGTTACTCCTCGTTAAATGAGGTGTACTGGTAGTTCGGAATAGGCACCCTAGTCCGAACTACCTAGTTCGAGCCCCGTGTAGCCGCGCTGCACGGGGTTCGAAGCAGCGGGCATTTAAAAATGGCGGCTCCCTGCTTATGCAAATGAAGCCCGGGAAATTCAAATCCCAGGCTTCATTTGCAAGTGCGGTATGCATACATTACCCTCCTAGTTCGAACTAGCGGGGTAGTGTAGACATACCCTATGTTAGTTGCTGTCTGGAAGCATGGAGGAGACAGCCTAGGGGAAGGGGCTGGAGTTTAGGGGCCCAGTCTCCCCCATGTCAAGGGGGCCTGAGGCATCCTAGCCCAGCTCTGTGACCAGATTCCATCTGTGCTGTGCTGTATCCTGGAGAGGCTGGTGCAGTCTGTTTGTGCCATTTCGGGGTGCAGGAGACGGGGGACCCCCAACGCACCGTCACAGTGGGTACTCTGGGCACTCCAAGCCAGGACTGCTTTGCAAGCGGGGCACCCCTGAGAACTGTCTGTCCGGGGTGGGGGTCGGGTCCCTTTAAGCGCAGCCCTCGGCTAGCCTGAGACAGCATCTCCACGCTCTAAGTCCTCATCTGATGCCCTGCCGGCACGGCTTCTGGACATCCTTAAGCCCGGTTCAGGGTCCACCTAATGTGGACGCGCTAGTTCGAATTAGCAAAACGCTAATTCAAACTAGTTTTTAGTTCTAGACGCGTTAGTTCGAATTAGCGCTGTAGCGTAGACGTACCCTGAGGCAGCACGGGGCCACAGGCAGCCGGGCCGCGAGGGGAGCCGGTTTTAAAACTGGCTCCCTTCCCAGACCAGCTCCCGCCCGGCAGCAGAGACAGCAGCAACGATTCGGGGCTCCTGGGGAGCGGGGCCGGAGCGCTCTGGCTGCCAGCCCCCCAGGAGCATGGAATAGTCGAGTAACCGATAAGAATCCATGTGGATATTCAACGACAAATTACCGATATTTGACATGGTCCGTGGCCCCACCGCCTGCACTGCTGGAGGGTTGGGTGGTAACGTTGAGAGCCGATCCCTGACCCCTCCCGCACCCGGAGTCCGCACCCTACCGCCTCCCGCACCCAGAGCCCCACCCCTCCCGCCTCCCGCACCCAGAGCCCCTCCCCTCCCGCACCCAGAGCCCCACCCCTCCCGCACCCAGAGCCCCACCCCTCCCGCCTCCCACACCCAGAGCCCCTCCCCTCCCGCACCCAGAGCCCCACCCCTCCCACCTCCCGCACCCAGAGCCCCTCCCCTCCCGCACCCAGAGCCCCACCCCTCCCGCCTCCCGCACTCAGAGCCCCTCCCCTCCCGCACCCAGAGCCCCACCCCTCCCACCTCCCACACCCAGAGCCCCACCCCTTCCTCCTCAAGCACCCAGAGCCCCACCCCTCCTGCACCCAGAGCCCCACCCCTTCCGCCTCCCCCCAGAACCCCACCCCTTCCGCCTCCCACCCCCAGAGCCCCTCCCCTCCCGCACCCAGAGCCCACACCCTCCCGCCTCCCACAGCCAGAGCCCCACCCCTCCTGCCTTCCGCACCCAGAGCCCCACCCCTCCCGCCTCCCGCACCCAGAGCCCCTCCCCTCCCGCCTCCCGCACCCAGAGCACCACCCCTGCCTCCTCCTGCACCCAGAGCCCCTCCCCCGTCTCCCACACCGAGCCCCACCCCTCCCGCCTCCCACAGCCAGAGCCCCACCCCTCCTGCCTTCCACACCCAGAGCCCCACCCCTCCCGCCTCCCACACCGAGCCCCACCCCTCCCTCCTCCGGCACCCAGAGCCTGCAGCCGTCCCGCCTCCCACACCTCTCCTGCCTCCCGCACCCAGAGTTTACACCCCTCACATCTCCCATACCCCTCCGCCTTCTGCACCCAAAGCCCCACCCCTCAGGAGAGATCCTGGCCGAGTGCAAAAAGGCAGAGCAGTACCCAGCTTTGAAAAAGGGAAGGCGGATGATCCGGGGAACTGCTGACCGGAGAGCCTCGCCTCATTCCCCGGGAACATCAAGGAGGGGATCAGCATCCTGCTAAGCCGTGTGGCAGGCAACCAGTCAGCGCCGCCCAGTCAGAGGCTCAGGGCTCCGTCAGGGAGCCGACTGTTCTGCCCCACAGCTGAGAGGGAACACTGCAGGGGTCCTCACGCAACCCACTGGGAAGCACTAGGAAGAGGGGACAGTGATCAGGAACAGTCAGCAGGAATTCTCCAAAAGCAACTCCTGCGTTACCAGCCGGATTGTCCTAGTTGCAGGTGACGGGTACTGCTCCAGGGGGGTAGTGTGGTACGGCTGTGGGTGGCTGGTGCTGCTCCAGGGAGGTATTGAGGCGTGGCTGCGGGTGGTGGGTGCGAGCGTGGCATGGCTGCGGGTGCAGCTCCAGGGGGATATCGAGACGTGGCTGCGGGTGGTGGGTGCTGCTCCAGGGGGGCTGCGTAGTGTGAGCGTGGCGCGGCTGCGGGTGGCGGGTGCTGCTCCAGGGAGGTATCGAGGGGTGGCTGCTGCAGGGGGGTATCGCGGCGTGGCTGCGAGTGGTGGGTGCTGCTCCACGGGGGTATGGAGAAGTAGCTGTGGGTGGAGGGTGCTAGCGTTGTATGGCTGCGGGTGCAGCTCCAGGGGAGTATCGAGACGTGGCTGCGGGTGGTGGGTGCTGCTCCACAGGGGTAGCAAGGCATGGTGGCGGGTGCTCCTTCAGGGGGGTATCGAGGCGTGGCTGCGGGTGGTGGGTGCTGCTCCAGGGGGGTCTCAAGGCGTTGATGCAGGTGGCGGGTGCTGCTCCAGGGGGGTATCGAGGCGTGGCTGTGGGTGGCGGGTGCTGCTCCAGGGGGGTATTGAGGCGTGGTTGTGGGTGGTGGGTGCTGCTCCAGAGGGGTATTGAGGCGTGGTTGCGGGTGGTGGGTGCTGCTCCAGAGGGGTATCGAGGCGTGGTTGCGGGTGGTGGGTGCTGCTCCAGAGGGGTATCGAGGCGTGGTTGCGGGTGGTGGGTGCTGCTCCAGAGGGGTATCGAGGCGTGGTTGTGGGTGGTGGGTGCTGCTCCAGAGGAGTATCAAGGCGTGGCTGCGGGTGGCGGGTGCTGCTCCAGGGGGGTATCGAGGCGTGGCTCCGGGTGCTGCTCCAGGGGCGTATCGAGATGTTGCTGCTGGTGCTACTCCAGAGGGGTATCGAGGCGTGGGAGGGTGCTATTTCAGGGGGGTAGAATAGTGTGAGCAAGGTGTGGCTGTGGGTGTTGGGTGCTGCTCTAGGGGGGTAGTGTGGTGTGGCTGTGGGTGGCTGGTGCTGCTCCAGGGGGGTATCGAGGCATGACTGCGGGTGGCAGGTGCTGCTCCAGGGGGGTATTGAGGCGTGGCTGCGGGTGGCGGGTGCTGCTCCAGGGGGGTATCGAGAAGTGGCTGAGGGTGGCGGGTGCTGCTCAAGGGGGTTATCGAGGCGTGGCTGTGGGTGGCTGGTGCTGCTCCAGGGGGGTATCGAGGCGTGGCTGCGGGTGGCGGGTGCTGCTCCAGGGGGGTATCGAGGCGTGGCTGCAGGTGGTGGGCGCTGCTCCAGGAGGGTATCGAGAAGTGGCTGCGGGTGGTGGGTGCTACTCCAGGGGGTTTGCGCGGTGGGAGAGTGCCGTAGCAGCGGGTGGTGGGTGCTGCTCCAGAGGGGTATCGAGGCGTGGTGGAGAGTGCTACTTCAGGGGGGTAGCATAGTGTGAGCAAGGCGTGGCTGTGGGTGTTGGGTGCTGCTCCAGAGGGGTATCGAGGCGTGGCTGCGGGTGGCGGGTGCTGCTCCAGGGGGGTAATGAGACGTGGCTGCGGGTGGTGGGTGCTGCTCCAGGGGGGTATCGAGGCGTTGCTGCGGGTGGCGGGTGCTGCTCCAGGGGAGTAATGAGACGTGGCTGCGGGTGGCGGGTGCTGCTCTAGAGGGGTATCGAGGCGTGGTTGCGGGTGGTGGGTGCTGCTCCAGAGGAGTATCAAGGCGAGGCTGCGGGGGGCGGGAGCTGCTCCAGAGGGGTATTGAGGCGTGGTTGCGGGTGGTGGGTGCTGCTCCAGAGGAGTATCAAGGCGTGGCTGCGGGTGGCGGGTGCTGCTCCAGGGGGGTATTGAGACGTGGCTGCGGGTGGCGGGTGCTGCTCTAGAGGGGTATCGAGGCGTGGTTGCGGGTGGTGGGTGCTGCTCCAGAGGAGTATCAAGGCGAGGCTGCGGGGGGCGGGAGCTGCTCCAGAGGGGTATTGAGGCGTGGTTGCGGGTGGTGGGTGCTGCTCTAGAGGGGTATCGAGGGGTGGTTGCGGGTGGTTAGTGCTGCTCCAGGGGGGTAACGAGGCGTGGTGGCGGGAGCTGCATCAGGGGGGTAGAATAGTGTGAGGAAGGTGTGGCTATGGGGGCTGCTCCAGGGGGGTAGTGTGGTGTGGCTGCGGATGGCGGGTGCTGCTCCAGGGGGGTTGCGTGTTGTGAGTGTGGCGTGGCTTTGGGTGGTGGATGCTGTTCCAAGGGGTATCGAGGCGTGGCTGCGGGTGGCGGGTGCTACTCCAGGGTGGTAGAGTGGTGTGAGTGTGGCGTGGCTGCGGGTGGTGGGTGCTGCTCCAGGCGGGTTGCGTGGTGTGAGCGTGGCTTGGCTGCGGGTGGCGGGTGCTGCTCCAGGGGGGTATTGAGGCTTGGCTGCGGGTGGCGGGTGCCCCTCCAGGGGGGTATTGAGGCGTGGCTGCGGGTGGCGGGTGCCCCTCCAGGGGGGTATCGAGGCGTGGCTGCGGGTGGCGGGTGCCCCTCCAGGGGGGTTATCGAGGCGTGGCTGCGGGTGGCGGGGTGCTGCTCCAGGGGGGTATTGAGGCGTGGCTGCGGGTGGCGGGTGCCCCTCCAGGGGGGTATTGAGGCGTGGCTGCGGGTGTGTGTAGAACAACAACCGAAGTGCGTGCGTGTGCGTGTGTGTGTCACATAGAGATGCGCCCGGCCCTTTACGTAAGCTGAGCAGGGTCAGACATAGGAGCAGCTGCCAGTAGCTTCTTCCATCCCGGGCCCTGCTGCGTCCCCGCTCCGTGGGCACCCAGCCATCAGCTCCCCCCGCCCAGCAAGCAGGGGCAGGCGCAGCGTGGCTGTGGGCCCCCAGCCAAGCCAGTCCGACCCCCTGGCAGAGGTGCCAGGATCTGCCCGGCTGGCTGGTGCCCAGTGGCTTGGGCGCTTGGTGCCAGGCGGGGCCCCGGGCCCTCGGGGAGGGAGCTGCCTCCGCTCCGGCCATGCTAGGCTGGTGGTTTTTCCGGGCGACCCGCGCTAGCCGGGGAAGGAGGCGCGTTCTGGCGGTGTCCCCGTGCTCTCCTGCGAGGGAGAAGGGAGGCGCCCAAGGGGCTTCCCACGTGGCCCCAGGGAGACGCCAAGTGTTGGAAAGGCGCGGGGAAGCCGCCCACGGCGGTTGGCATCCGCCTCTCCGGAGCCGGCCCGGCAGTGTAGACGTGGCCACGCTGGGCGCTCAGGGGCAGCCGCGGAGGAGGGGGCAGGGTGCCCGGTGCAGGGGGGTACGGACACAGGCCTGCTGGGGCATCCTGTACCCAGGGAGCAGCGTGGGCTCAAGGGGGGGCTCACCAGCAGGGGGGCACGTTGCTTGGCAAAGGGGGCTGGGCATGGGGCAGGGTAGCAGGGCCAGAGGGGTTGTGCTGGGGGGGCAGAGCTGGTGGGGGCTGGGAGCAGGGCAGGGGGCAGAGCTGGGGGGGCTGGGAGCAGGGGGCAGGGCTGGGGGGGCTGGGAGCAGGGCAGGGGCAGGGCTGGGGGATGGGAGCAGGGCAGGGGGGAGGGCTGGGGGAGGGCTGGGGGGCTGGGAGCAGGGGGGCAGAGCTGGGGCGGCTGGGAGCAGGGCAGGGGGGAGGGCTGGGGGGCTGGGAGCAGGGGGCAGGGCTGGGGGGCTGGGAGCAGGGCAGGGGGGAGGGCTGGGGGGCTGGGAGCAGGGGGCAGGGCTGGGGGGCTGGGAGCAGGGGGGCAGGGCTGGGGGCAGGGCTGGGGGGGCTGGAGCAGGCAGGGGGCAGAGCGGGGGGGCTGGGAGCAGGGGGCAGGGCTGGCGGGGGGCGGGGCCCGCTGTGTGGGCGCCCCTTACCCAGGAGCCCGCAGGCCCGGCCATTGGCTGCGGTGCGCGGCCGGCCCGGCCCCCGCTGCGCCTGCGCTGCGCTGCTCCACTCCCGGGCCGGCTCCCCGCGCAGAGTCGCGCCGGGCGGGGCGCGTCGATCCGCACCTCGCCCGCCGCTGCCTAAATAAGGGGCGTTGCGCTGCGCTGCGCTGCGCTGCCGGGCGGGCGGCAGGTGCACGGGCCCCCGCACCCCCCCCCCCCGCCGGGCCCCGCGCGCCCCGCACCCCCCCCCCCCCCCGCCGGGCCCGGAGCAGGCGCTGCGGAGCGAGCCCGGCCGGTCCCTGTTCCCCGCGGCCGGGCGCGGCCTCCCCATGGGCTGAGCAGCATGCCCGTGCGGCGCGGGCACGTCGCCCCGCAGAACACCTTCCTGGACACCATCATCCGCAAGTTCGAGGGCAGAGTGAGTGCGGGGGGCCGTGGGGTGTGTGCGGGGGGGGGTCTGTGGGCCGTGGGGTGTGTGCGGGGGGGGGCCTGTGGGCTGTGGATGTGTGCAGGGGGGCCCGTGGGCTGTGGGGTGTGTGCGGGGGGGGCCTGTGGACCGTGGGTCCCGTGGGGTGTGTGCAGGGGGGGCCTGTGGGCTGTGGGGTGTGTGCGCGGGGCCCGTGTGCCGTGGGTCCTCGGGGGTGTGTGTGCGGGGGGGCCGTGGGGTGTGTGCGGGGGGGGGCCTGTGGCTGTGGGATGTGTGCAGGGGGGCCCGTGGGCTGTGGGGTGTGTGCGGGGGGGGCCTGTGGACCGTGGGTCCCCGTGGGGTGTGTGCAGGGGGGGGCTGTGGGGTGTGTGCGCGGGGCCCGTGTGCCGTGGGTCCTCGGGGGTGTGTGTGCGGGGGGGCCCGTGGGTCCCTGTGGGGTGTGTGCGCGGGGCCCGTGTGCCGTGGGTCCTCGGGGGTGTGTGTGCGGGGGGCCCGTGGGCCGTGGGTCCCTGTGGGGTGTGTGCGCGGGGCCCGTGTGCCGTGGGTCCTCGGGGGTGTGTGTGCGGGGGGCCCGTGGGCCGTGGGTCCCCGTGGGGTGTGTGCACGGGGTCTGTGTGCCGTGGGTCCTCGGGGGGGTGTGTGCGGGGGGCTCGTGGGGTGTCCCCAGGGGGGCGGGGGCCCATGTGCCGGGGGTGACCTGGGGGGTGCCCGTGTGACCTCGGGGGGCTGCTAGGGGCGGGTGAGAGGGCCAGCCAGCGGGGAGGGCCATGAGATCGAGGTGCCCCGGGAGAGACCCAGGCCCTGCCCCCAGGACAGGCCTGCAGCGGGTGCCAATGGAGGCCGTTCCTGGCTGTGCCCCGTGTCGAGCCCGGGGCGCACGGCAGCCTGTGGGCTGCCTGTCTCGTGGGAGGCTCTGTGCCTCAGTTTCCCAGGCTGGTGGCTGGGCCGGGCCCTGTGCTCTGAAGGTGCCTTTGCGGAGGGCCGTCTGGAGAGCAGCGTGGGCTTTGCTGGGGGCTCGCCCGGGGCACCCGCGGGTCTGGGGGCTGGGTCCCTAGGAGCGGCCCCGCAGGGTGGAAGTTAGCCAGGTCTCCGCGCCAGGGCTGTGGGGGGCAGCCAGTGCGAGGCTGGGGTGGGCGCTTGTACAGGCCGTAGGAAGTGTGTGGGGGGGGGGGGCTTCTCCCTTCCTCACCCAGGCCGGTCGGCAGCCTCCCCCGTGCAGGGGGGTTCCATGGGCCGGAACGCCCCGTCTCTGGGCTGGGCAGTGCCAGGCTGGGGCCCTGCAGACAGCAGCTCCCCGAGGAGCGGCGTTGGCCTGGGGCCTGGCCTGCGGGGAGCTGCTGTCTGCAGGGCCCAGACCTCCCCGTTGTTTATGCCCAGCCGGCTGCTCCTGGCTCCGGGGCGGCAGCTCTGGGAGCAGACGCAGCAGAGAACAAGCAGCCAGGGTGCTGCCGGGGCCGGCCCGCCCGGGAAAGTGGGGACCTGGGTTAGGCTTGACGGGCGCCAGTGGAGGGGCTTGGGGGAGGGGAACCCTGGGGGAGAGGGCTGGGGGTCTGGAGAGAGGGGTGGCTGGGTGGGGGCCCGGCAGTGTGGGGGCCGGGAGGGTGAGGCTCGGGGCGGGGGCTGTGGTGAGTGGGGAGCCTGTGGCAGGACCATGGGTGGGGGCCTGGCAGTGTGGAGGCCGGGAGGGGTGAGGTGGGGGCCATGGCAGCGAGGAGGCTGGGAGGGTGGGACTGTGGGAGTGTGGAGGCCGGGGGGGGGGGGGGCAGGTGGCAGGGCGGGGGTCGTGGCAGTGTGGAGGCCAGGAGGGAGGGGGCGGGGGCTGTGGCTGGGCGGGGCCTGTGGCGGGGTGGAGGCTGGGAGGGAGGGGGCGGGGGCTGTGCGGGGTGGAGGCTGGGAGGGGGCCGTGGCTGGGCAGGGGCCGGGAGGAGGAGGCGGGGGCCGGGAGGGAGGGGGCAGAGGCGCGGGGGGGGGGGGAGCGGGCCCACGGCTGCCCCCCTCCACCAGCTCACGGCCGCCCCCCCCAGGCCGGAAGTTCCTCATCGCCAACGCGCGGGTGGAGAACTGCGCCGTGATCTACTGCAACGATGGCTTCTGCCGGCTGTGCGGCTACTCGCGGGCCGAGGTCATGCAGAAGCCCTGCACCTGCGACTTCCTGCACGGGCCCCGCACGCAGCCCGGCGCGGCCGCCCAGATCACACAGGCCCTGCTGGGCTCCGAGGAGCGCAAGGTGGAGATCTGCTTCTACCGCAAGGACGGTAGGGACCGGCCGGGGGGCGGTGCCATGGGGGGCCGGGGGGGCGGTACCATGGGGGACCGGTGGCCATGGGGGGCCGGGGGGCGGTGCCATGGGGGCTGGGGGGGGCGCAGGGCTGGGGGGGGCCAGGGCCCCACAGAGGAGGGATGGGAGAGGGCGCCCCTCGCGGAAGGGGGCTGAGGCAGCTCCTTGTGTCCTGGGCGGACGCGGCGCTCCCGTGGGTGTGGGGGGGTAGGGAGGGTGCCCCTCCCTGAGCCTCACATTGGGGTGATGCTCCCGTCCCAGACCGCCCACCCCCTGCCCCTTTCCTCCCGCCGGGCAAACCCCCAGCCTGGCCAGCTGCTCCCTGGGAAAGGCCCCGGGCCCCGCCCCTCCCCCACGGCCAGCTGGCCCCGCACTCGGTGGCCCCTAGTGGGGAAAGGCCCCGGGCCCCGCCCCCCCTCAGGCGCTCTGGGCAGTGGTCGGGGGGCAGGCCGGGCGGCCGGGAGCTACGTGGGGCCCTGCCCCGCCCTGTGCGCTCAGCCGATGTACGGCTCGGGGCTGCGTCCGTCACGGGTCGCCAGGCCCTTGAGTTACCGCTGCTGAGGTGGGCAGGGCCTGGCCCCTGCGGGTGGCTCTTGGCACCGGGCGCGCGGCGGCTGGGCGCTGGCGGCAGGGTAGCGCCAGGGGTGTCCGGTGCCCAGCGACCCGGCGGGCAGGGCCCCTGAGACAGCCAGCCCTGGGGGTGCAGGTCCGGGGTCCCGGGCAAGTGCCCTGCGGCCGCTGCCGAGCGCTGAGCCGGGCTTGCTCTGGTGGGGGGCCCAGCTCCCGGTGGCCGCGCGGTTCCCTGGCGGGTCGTTGGGGCTCCGCGACTCGGTCTCCTCCCGCCGAGGGGGGCGGCGTCTTTGGGGCCGGGCTCCGCGACTCGGTTTCCTCCCGCCGAGGGGGGCGGCGTCTTTGGGCCGGGCTCCGCGACTCGGTTTCCTCCCGCCGAGGGGGGCGGCGTCCCTGCTGCACCCTTGCATGGGACGGACTGGGGGCAGGCTCGCTGGTTTCCCTGCCCCCCAGTTCCTCTGCTGCCGCCTTCTCATGTCCTGCGAGGGCCACGGGAACAGCTGCTGGGTGTGGGGTGAATGGTGCTGAGGTGCAGCTGGCTCTGGGGTGGGGGCCGGCAGGGTTGTGCACACCGCTGGGAAGGGGAGCCTGGGGGCTGGCGGGGAGGGGAGCCAGCGGGCCCGCTCTGGGGTGGGGGCTAGCGCAGAGGGGAGGGGAGCCAGGGGCCGGCTCTGGGGTGGGGGCTAGAGCAGAGGGGAAGGGCGCCGGGGAGCCGGCTCTGGGGCGGAGGCCGGCGGGGAGGGGCGTCGGGGGGCCTGGCTCTGGGGCGGAGGCCGGCAGGGTGAGGAGCCAGGGGGCCGGCTCTGGGGCGGAGGCCGGGGGGTGAGGAGCCGGGGGGCCGGCTCTGGGGCGGAGGGCCGGGGGGTGAGGAGCCGGGGGGCCGGCTCTGGGGCGGAGGCCAGGGGGGTGAGGAGCCGGGGGGCCGGCTCTGGGGCGGAGGCCGGGGGGTGAGGAGCCGGGGGGCCGGCTCTGGGGCGGAGGCCGGGGGGTGAGGAGCCAGGGGGCCGGCTCTGGAGCGGAGGCCGGCAGGGTGAGGAGCCAGGGGGCCGCTCTGGGGCGGAGGCCGGGGGGTGAGAAGCCAGGGGGCCTGGCTCTGGGGCGGAGGCTGGGGGGTGAGGAGCCAGGGGGCCGGCTCTGGAGCGGAGGCCGGCGGGGAGGGGCGCCAGGGGGCCGGCTCTGGGGCGGAGGCCGGCGGGGAGAGGCGCCAGGGGGCTGGCTCTGGGGCGGGGAGGGGCGCCGGGGGGCCGGCTCTGGGGCGGAGGCCGGCGGGGAGGGGCGCCGGGGGGCTGGCTCTGGGGCGGGGAGGGGCATCAGGGGGCCAGGCTCTGGGGCGGAGGCCGGCGGGGAGGGGGCTGAGATGCGCACACAGCCGGTGCCCCGGGGGGCCGGGTGGGAGCCGTGGGCCGGGATCTGGCCCTTCGCTCGGTGCTGGGGGGGTTCAGCCCGCGTGCGGGGGCCGGGGGGGAGCCGTGGGCCGGGATCTGGCCCTTCGCTCGGTGCTGGGGGGGTTCAGCCCCACGTGCGGGGGCCGGGGGGGAGCCGTGGGCCGGGATCTGGCCCTTCGCTCGGTGCTGGGGGGGTTCAGCCCCACGTGCGGGGGCCGGGGGGGAGCCGTGGGGCCGGGATCTGGCCCTTCGCTCGGTGCTGGGGGGGTTCAGCCCCACGTGCGGGGGCCGGGGGGGAGCCGTGGGCCGGGATCTGGCCCTTCGCTCGGTGCTGGGGGGGTTCAGCCCGCGTCCGGGGGCCGGGGGGGAGCCGTGGGCCGGGATCTGGCCCTTCGCTCGGTGCTGGGGGGGTTCAGCCCACGTGCGGGGGCCGGGGCTCGTCCCGGGGAGCCGGCCTCCCTCGCCAGGTGTCTCTGCTCTCGCCCATGCGGCTGCCTCTGGCTCTCAGCCCTGTCCGGTCCGGCAGCCGCGTAAACAGCAGGGTCCAGCTGCAGCCCGGCTGTCCCGCGGGGGGAGGGCATGGCGGGGGCCTGAGGCCAGTGGGCCCCTGCCCTGGGTTGGGGCTCGCCCGGGGGGCCCCCTGGAATCCCCCCTTTCATGCTCCTCCCCCCCAGGGCTAGGCACTGTTTGCCTGCCTATGGTGGGACCAGGCTGGGGGGGCCATAAAGCCAGATGTGGGGCTGGAGGGACGGGGCCCATGAAGCCAGGCGGGGGCTAGAGGGGGGGGGAGGCTGTAAGGTGGGGGGGAGGATGGGGGTACCTGTGAAGCCAGGCGGGGGGGAGGCTGTAAGGTGGGGGGAGGAGGGGGGTACCCGTGAAGCCAGGCGGGGGAGGCTGTAAGGTGGGGGGGGGAGGATGGGGGTACCCGTGAAGCCAGGCGGGGGGGAGGCTGTAAGGTGGGGGGGAGGAGGGGGGTACCCGTGAAGCCAGGTGGGGGGGAGGCTGTAAGGTGGGGGGAGGATGGGGGTACCCGTGAAGCCAGGCGGGGGAGGCTGTAAGGTGGGGGGGAGGATGGGGGTTCCTGTGAAGCCAGGCGGGGAGGCTGTAAGGTGGGGGGGGGGAGGATGGGGGTTCCTGTGAAGCCAGGCGGGGGGGGCTGTGAGGATGGGGGGAAGGATGGGGGTACCCGTGAAGCCAGGCGGGGGGGGCTGTGAGGATGGGGGGGAGGATGGGGGTACCCGTGAAGCCAGGCGGGGGAGGCTGTAAGGTGGGGGGAGGATGGGGGTTCCTGTGAAGCCAGGCGGGGAGGCTGTAAGGTGGGGGGGGGAGGATGGGGGTTCCTGTGAAGCCAGGCGGGGGGGGCTGTGAGGATGGGGGGGAAGGATGGGGGTACCCGTGAAGCCAGGCGGGGGGTCTGTAATGTTGGGTGGGGGCCCAGGGCTCGGGGTGCTGGATGTCCGTCGGCTGTCGGCCCCCCAATCTTTTCCCATCCACTGGTCTGGGGGGTGGCCTGGGGGCTGGGCTGTGAGCTGCAGCCTGTGGGTGGCCCAGTCGCCCGCGGGGAGAGCCCCGGGGTGCTGGGGAAGGCCCAGCTGGCCTGGAGCCTGGCCGTGGGCGGGGTTCCCCGCGGGGGGGTCTGGGGCCAGGCTCGGCTGCAGGCTCGTGCGCTGGGCGCTGTGCCCGGCTCCGTGGCCCGCCCAGGGCAGGGAGGGCGCTGGCAGCCGAGGGGCTTTCCCCACAGGGCCCTGGGGAGCGGCTGGCCAGGAGCCAGGCCAGCTGGGCTGGGAGCTTAGGGCCGGCGCTTGGCTCCCCTGCCCCGGCCCGCGGGTGGCGGTAAGCTGCGGCTCCGGCCAGACAGGCGTGGGCGAATCAGCGGGAATCAAACCCCAGCCCGGGTGTTACCACTGGCACCGCGCAGCCCGGGGAGCGCTGGGTCGCGGACAGACGCCCTCAGGGGTGTGCTGCGGTTGGTCTCTGTGGGTGCTGCTGGCCCAGGTGGGGCGCGGTGCGTGCAGCTGGTCTGGCGGGGCTGGCTGTGGGGCACGGTGGGCGGGGCTGGCCGTGGGGCGGGGCTGTCTGGGCGGGGCTGGCTGTGGGGCACGGTGGGCGGGGCTGGCCGTGGGGCGGGGCTGGTCTGGGCGGGGCTGGCTGTGGGGTGCGGTGGGCGGGGCTGGCCGTGGGGCGTGGCTGGTCTGGGCGGGGCTGGCTGTGGGGCACGGTGGGCGCGGCTGGCCTGGGTGGGGGCGCACCGTGGGGCGTGGCTGGTCTGGCGGGGCTGGCCGTGGGCGGGGCTGGTCTGGGCGGGGCTGGCTGTGGGGCGTGGCTGGTCTGGGCGGGCTTGGCTGTGGGGCACGGTGGGCGGGGCTGGCCGTGGGGCGTGGCTGGTCTGGGCGGGGCTGGCTGTGGGGCACGGTGGGCGGGGCTGGCCGTGGGGCGCAGCTGGTCTGGGCGGGGCTGGCCGTGGGGTGCAGCTGGTCTGGGCGGGGCTGGCCGTGGGGCGCAGTGTGGTGGTCACGGGTCAATGGGTCAGGGCTGGCAGGCGAGTCTCCCTCCAGGCAGGCAGCGCATCCTCCCCATCCCAGGATGCTGCCCTCGGGCCCTCTGCCCTCCTGCTGTGCCCGTCCGTCAGCCCGGCCCGCTCGTGCCAGTGAGCCGGGCTCTGGGGGCCTCGGCCGCGCCCCCAGGACCTGCCCCCTTCCCAGACGCGCCCGGGAAGCCCGAGTTGACCTGGAGAGGCAGCGGCTCCCCGGCGCCAGGGGGGGTGGGTCCCTCTGGGCGCACTGATGCCACAGGGCTGCCTGGCAGAGCTGCAGCACTGGCACCGGCTGGCTTCACTGCAGCTGGGCCTGCTGCGGGGGGGGCAGGGGCCGGGAGGGTCCTGGAGGCGGGGCCGGCGGGAGGGCAGGGGCCGGGAGGGTCCTGGAGGCGGGGAGGGCGGGGGCCGGGAGGGTCCTGGAGGCGGGGCCGGCGGGAGGGCAGGGGCCGGGAGGGTCCTGGAGGCGGGGCCGGCGGGAGGGGGAGGGGCCGGGAGGGTCCTGGAGGCGGGGCCGGCGGGAGGAGGGGCCGGAGGGTCCTGGAGGGGGGCGGCGGAGGGGAGGGGCCGGGAGGGTCCTGGAGGCGGGCCGGCGGGAGGGGAGGGGCCGGGAGGGTCCTGGAGGCGGGGCCGGCGGGGAGTGGGCAGGGCCGGGAGGGTCCTGGAGGCGGGGCCGGCGGGAGGGCAGGGGCCGGGAGGGTCTTGGAGGCGGGGCCGCGGGAGGGGAGGGGCCGGGAGGGTCCTGGAGGCGGGGGCCGGCGGGAGGGCAGGGCCGGGAGGGTCCTGGAGGCGGGGCCGGCGGGAGGGAGGGGCCCGGGAGGGTCCTGGAGGCTGGGGCCGGCGGGAGGGGAGGGGCCGGGAGGGTCCTGGAGGCGGGGCGGCAGGAGGGGAGGGGCCGGGAGGGTCCTGGAGGCGGGGCCGGCAGGAGGGGAGGGGCCGGAGGGTCCTGGAGGCGGGGCCGGCGGGAGGGCGGGGGCCGGGAGGGTCCTGGAGGCGGGGCCGGCGGGAGGGGAGGGGCCGGGAGGGTCCTGGAGGCGGGGCCGGCGGGAGGGCGGGGGCCGGGAGGGTCCTGGAGGCGGGCCGGCAGGAGGGGAGGGGCCGGGAGGGTCCTGGAGGCGGGGCCGGCGGGAGGGCAGGGGCCGGGAGGGTCCTGGAGGCGGGGCCGGCAGGAGGGGAGGGGCCGGGAGGGTCCTGGAGGCGGGGCCGGCGGGAGGGCGGGGGCCGGGAGGGTCCTGGAGGCGGGGCCGGCGGGAGGGGAGGGGCCGGGAGGGTCCTGGAGGCGGGGCCAGCGGGAGGGGAGGGGCCGGGAGGGTCCTGGAGGCGGGGCGCTGTCTGCGGGGCCCACGGTGCGGCCGTCTCTGTCCTCCCAGCCAGCCTGGCACAGGCCTGCACCCCCCTTGGAAGAGAGGCTAAAGCGACTGGGACTGTTCAGTTCAGAAAAGGGGAGGCTGGGGGGGGGATATGATGGAGGGCTGTAAAATCATGAGCGGGGTGGAGAGGGTGAACAAAGAGAAGTCAGGGTCTGTCTACACTACCCCGCTAGTTCGCACTAGGAGGGTAATGTAGCCAACCGCTCTTGCAAATGAAGCCCGGGATTTGAATTTCCCGGGGTTCATTTGCATAAGCGGGGAGCCGCCATTTTAAATCCCCGCTTGTTCGAACCCTGTGCCGCGCGGCTACAGGAGTAAGGGTAGATCGGAATAGGAACGTGGAACGAGGTGTACCGGTAGTTCGGAATAGGAACGTGGAACGAGGTGTACCGGTAGTTGGGAATAGGAACGTGGAACGAGGAGTACCGGTAGTTCAGAATAGGAACGTGGAACGAGGAGTACCGGTAGTTCGGAATAGGAACGTGGAACGAGGTGTACCGGTAGTTGGGAATAGGAACGTGGAACGAGGAGTACCGGTAGTTCGGAATAGGAACGTGGAACGAGGTGTACCGGTAGTTCGGAATAGGAACGTGGAACGAGGTGTACCGGTAGTTCGGAATAGGAACGTGGAACGAGGTGTACCGGTAGTTGGGAATAGGAACGTGGAACGAGGAGTACCGGTAGTTCGGAATAGGAACGTGGAACGAGGTGTACCGGTAGTTGGGAATAGGAACGTGGAACGAGGAGTACCGGTAGTTCGGAATAGGAACGTGGAACGAGGTGTACCGGTAGTTCGGAATAGGAACGTGGAACGAGGAGTACCGGTAGTTCGGAATAGGAACGTGGAACGAGGTGTACCGGTAGTTCGGAATAGGAACGTGGAACGAGGTGTAACCGGTAGATCGGAATAGGAACGTGGAACGAGGAGTACCGGTAGTTCGGAATAGGAACGTGGAACGAGGTGTACCGGTAGATCGGAATAGGAACGTGGAACGAGGTGTACCGGTAGTTCGGAATAGGAACGTGGAACGAGGTGTACCGGTAGATCGGAATAGGAACGTGGAACGAGGTGTACCGGTAGATCGGAATAGGAACGTGGAACGAGGAGTACCGGTAGTTCGGAATAGGAACGTGGAACGAGGAGTACCGGTAGATCGATAGGAACGTGGAACGAGGTGTACCGGTAGTTCGGAATAGGAACGTGGAACGAGGTGTACCGGTAGTTCGGAATAGGAACGTGGAACGAGGTGTACCGGTAGATCGGAATAGGAACGTGGAACGAGGTGTACTGGTAGTTCGGAATAGGAAGCCTAGTTCAAACTACCTAGTTCGAGCCCCGTGTAGCCGCGCTGCAC